>NC_142486.1:28839669-28990471 GCF_049115385.1 Moschus berezovskii | reverse complement strand
CCCACACTCAGAGCTTTACCTACCTCCTCTCTCTAGACACACCAGCCTCAGGCAGGCCTCAGCATCTCTTTGTTCAGATGAAGAAATGGAAACTCGGGCAGGTGAAGAGATGTGTCCAAGTGGACCCAGCTTAAAAGCAGTTTGACCCTGGGTGTGGAGTCGGCTTCACAGTGTGGGCCCTGCTAGTTCAATGCTCCACTCTTGTTGTCCTGAAATTCTGAATAATTTTGGGAACAAGGGGTTCACGTTTTCGTTTTGCAAATTACAAAGCCAGTCTTGCCCAGATCTGACTTCCTCCAAAGCTGGCCCTCTTAACTCCTAACATCAGTCTCTCATAGACAGATGGTCCAGAACAATTTTCCAGTTCATCATTACAGAATTTAGTGTGGGACTGAAATCCTGGGGAGCATACAGGACTTACTACGGGGCCAAATTGCCCTAGTGTTTGTTTGATTGTCTGTTGACCCCATTAGAAGGAAGGCGGAGCAGCTGCCCAGGGCAGGTGGTGAATCATTCGTTGCTGTATCCCCAGGGCCTGGCATGTACTAGCTGCTCAGTTAATAATTGTGAAATAAAGCAAATGAATGGCAGGCCGCTGGATCTCCTTAACTAAAACAGATTTAAATGACACTACCAAGAAAGCAGGTCAAAGTGGTGGCCATCCTCCCCTGGCTTCTGGACAATCCCCTGAAGGGTGTGGAGGCAAAGGTCTCTTCCCTCCCCAGGCGGCAAACCTGAATGCCAATACCTTGCAGCAGATTACTGTTTAAACAGGTTCTGGGACTTCCCTGGCAGTCCAGTAGTTAAGACTCCGTGCTCCCACTGCAGGTGGGTTCCATCCCTGATTCAGGAATTAAGATCCCACATGCCATGTGGTATGGACAAAAAAAAAAAAACACAAAACAGGCTCTAGTGGGGACCTCAGAGGCAACACAACTGTTTAAAGAAAACACAGGCCTGGATTCCTGAGCACCAGTTATTGTAGAAGATGCCGTCTCAGCCAAAAGAATATTGTAATTCTGGGCAGGTTCAAGTCCCAGTCAAGGATCAGGGGGTACAGTTTCCTGGACTGCTAAACGAGAATTTGGATTTGGGGGGGTTCAAGTTCCTCTTTTCCTCTGAAATTAGAGTTTTTCTACACTCTTTCAGTTCCAAATTTGCTCCCTTAAAAAAAAAAATTTTATTTTACTAACAAGCAAAGAACCATCTGAAAATCCTTTAAGAGACTGACAACAATAATTAATGTGTTTTTGGCGAGCTGTTTTCACGGGCTCGATCTCTTTTGCTTCAGATAATCGGCATATGAAGTAGGAGTTACTGGTCTCATTTCTAAATAATGTCATAACTGCCAACATACACTGAGTGTTTTATATGAACTAAACACTTTACATGTATGAAGTCTTGTTGCATGAGCAACATAGCGGGAGGCACTGTTACTGCCTCTGGCTTCCTGATGAAGCAATGAGCTTAGAGAGAGGAACTGACTCGTCCAAGGTCGCACACCCAGTGTGTGATGAGCCAGAGTTCAAGCCGGAAACTTCCACATCAGGGGTCAGCCAACTTTTTCTGGAAAGGGCCAGATACTAAATATTTTAGACTTTACAGGTCCCTTGTCACAGCTACTCCACTCTGCCGTTGTAACAAAAAAACAGCCAGAAACATTAAGTAAATGAGTGGTCCTGCCTGCCTGTTCCAATAAAACTTTATTTACAAAATCAGGAAGTGGGGTAATTTTGGCCACACAGGCTATATAGTTCACCCCCACTGTTCCAGAACCTAACAACTGCCTTCCAGTTAGGAAGCACCTGGCCCAGGCCACATTCTTCCTCACTGTTTCGCCCTACCTGTGAGGAGACTCAGTCACGTCTCAGAGCAGAGGCCGCTGGGCCTTGGGAGAGGGTCAGTTGGCCCCTCTTTCCTTGGGATTATGAAGCTCTTGGAATTTACAACTATTAGGACTTGTTAGTGACTGCCATGGTTGATCGCCACGGGGACTTTAAAACTGTAATTTTAATAGCTGTTAAGTGAGTAACTTAAAGAGGAAAGTGTTAAAAGAGTTTTAGGAAAATACCTCAATGGGGCACTTTGGCTGTGGAAGGAATGTCTCTTTGGAGAAAGCATTTCTCTGGAGTTGGTGAGAATGGCAACAGGAGGGAAAATGTCTTAGGGCAGAAGAAGGTAACGAGAAGGGGAGATGGGAAGAGTGCGTGTGCCCATGTGTGTGCGCAGAGAGAGGGTGCAGGAGAGAGATTTCCCAAAGGCAGGAGGCTGGAGCCCATGGGTTCCTGACAGGAGAAGGGGTGGGGCGGGGAGACATGACTTTTTTCCCCAACAGCTTTATTGAGATAGAATTCATTTACCACATAATTCAACCATTTCAAATAGTACACCCCTCAAATGGCTTTGAGTACGTTCACAGAGTTGTGCGACAGTCATCATAATCAATTTTAAAACATTTCCATCACTTCAAAAAGAAATCCCTGTCCCCTTCACCACTCCCAACGAATCTTCTAACCCCCTCCCCCATCCCCCACTCCTCAACAGTCGCTAATCTCCTTTTCATCTCTATTCGCCTGTTCTGGATCTTTCATACACATGAAACACATATTTCATGTGGAATGTGAGCCTTTGTGACTGGCTTCTCTCACTCAACATTATGTTCTCAAGGTTCGTCCATGCTGCAGCCCAAATCAGAACGTCGTTCCTTTTCATGGCAGAATAACATGGCGCTTAGACTAACAGAACTTTGTCATGAAGGGGAATGCAACATGACGGAGAAGGGGGCAGGGGGAGCGCGTCCCCGAGGAAAGAACAGATAAGGACCTGGCAGCTCCTCCTGTTCTCTGTGGGATGTTCAATGAATGCGTGAATGTCCGTTCATTCAATTTCTTAGGTTGTTGTTTAGTCATCGGGGTCACAAAGAGTCGGACACGACTGAGTGACTAACACTTTAGTCACTAAGTCCTGTCTGACTCTTGTGATCCCCATGGACTGTAGCCTGCCAGGCTCCTCTGTCCATGGGATTTCCCAGGCAAGAACACTGGAGTGGGTTGCCATTTCTTTCACGGGATTTTCCCAGTCCAGGGATTGAACCTACATCTCCTCTATTAGCAGGCAGATTCTTTATTGCTGAGCCACCAGGGAAGCCCAATTATTTGAGTACTTACTATATTACTAAAAATTATAAATTTGGGGGGCTCCAAAATCACTGCAGATGATGACTGCAGCCATGAAATTAAAAGATGATTGCTTCTTGGAAGAAAAGTGATGATCAACCTAGACAACATATTAAAAAGCAGAGACATCACTTCGCCAATAAAGGTCTGTCTAGTCAAAGCGATGGTTTTTCCAGTAGTCATGTATGGGTGTGAGAGTTGGACTATAAAGAAAGCTGAGGGCCGAAGAATTGATGTTTTGAACTGTGGTATTGGAGAACACTCTTGAGAGTCCCTTGGACAGCAAGGAGATCTAACCAGTCCATCCTGAAGGAAATCAGTCCTGAATATCTATTGGAAGGACTGATGCTGACGCTGAAACGCTGATACTTTGGCCACCTGATACAAAGAACTGACTCATTAGAAAAGACCCTGATCCTGGGAAAGATTGAAGGCAGGAGGAGAAGGGGACAACAGAGGATGAGATGCTTGGATGGCATCACAGACTCGATGGACATGAGATTGAGCAGTATCTGGGAGTTGGTGACAGACAGGGAAGACTGATGTGCTGCAGTCCACGGGGTTGCAAAGAGCTGGACCCAACTGAGCGACTGAACTATAAATTAAGAGGCTAAGTTTGTCTTGTAACCAACAAGACAGACACAGTTGCTACTTAGGGACAGGAGAGGAAATCATAAACCACAGAGGAAGAAAATATTTTACATTTGATTAAAATAATATAGCAACAATGGCAGGAAACAATTACAACACCAGGTCTGAGTAAATCCTTGCAGATATGGGGTTTACAGACAGCATATCTTAATGCAAAGCCCAACTCAGGATTGTGGCAATCTTTCCCTCAGAGTGACTATGGAAGCAACACAGCCAGGAGAAGGCTCTGGAAGAGGTAGGTGGCTCTGGGTTTTTTGGGTTTTTTTTCCTGCCAGCACTTTCTACCCCTCCGAGTAAGAGACAATATGCCCAGTGGGAATATGGCCAAAGATGGCTGCTTATAACACTCAAGCCTCAGCTACAGTAATGGGTGCAGGTGTAGACACATGACTTGATATGAAAAGTCATAGCAGCCCACTTCTGAGCTGGGCTGCAGTGCTTGGTCCACGTGTGGTTGCGTGACCTAAGCAGGGCCAAGGCAGGATTGTTTCAAGTAGAGCTGGGGAGAGGATTGCTTTTCTCAGCCACTCAGCAGCAGCCAGAGCTACTAGTGACCGCAAAGGCTGAGGCCAACGTGGAGGGATGGAGAAACAAGGGATGGGATGGGGGTTTGGGGAGGAGACAGAGAGACTGGCGCTGCGCTCTGTGCCTGGATCCAAGAGTGACTCAGCCTCTCTCTTCCTTCAGCATGGTTACCCGAGTAGTGAATCCCCCATCATACCTCGATCAGATCAGCTCTGGTTTCTGTATGCACCAGAGCATCCCAATGCAGGACTTGGGAACTGTTTGTTCCTTCTCACGGACTGTGTGAAACTAAGCGGGGTAGGTTATCCTCAGAACTCATTCTTCCCTAGGTTTGCCTTGCTGTGTTTGGGAATGAGAGATTCTCCCAGGCCCCTCTCCATCTCTGCCCACCACCACCACCCTGCTTCCAATTAATTTACCACTGAATCAGAGCTCAACATTTATTCTTGGATTTCAAGTCCCTACCTCGTTCTGCTTGCTTGCATCTCCCTGACCTCATTCCCAACACACATCCACTTCTCCTCACCCTGCTCTCCACCAAGGACGGAGCCTGCAGCTTGTCCAATGCCCAGCATGTTAATGGAATGATTTACTTATGCATGTTCTCCCTATGAGTGGTGACCTTGAGCCCAGAGACCCAGGTCTCACTCATCTTTGCACTCCAGCTGCTGGCATGCAGCAGGCTGGCAGCAAGTGCGGGAGGCAGGGAAGGGCGAAGGGGAGAGAGGGTCGCTCCTTCCTACTGCTTCAGGTCAACCAGTGGGTCAAGTTCTATACTTGCTTCCTCTGCCAGATACTCTTGCACCAGGTGGACACACGGCTCATGCCCTCTTCTCCTTTAGGCCTGTCCTCCAACACCAGTCCTCCAATGCCCTGTACTGCAGTTCCCAGTGAACTGCACTCTCCCAGTCCCCATCTCGATCCCTACTTTCCTCCGTGCTTTCTTGCTCCCTTCCACCACCACTGGTCTTCCTCCATGCTCTGTTATCTACTTTCTCCCACCGAAATGTCAGCTCCAGGTGGGCAGCCATCTTTGATTTGTTCTCTGATGTGTCCTCAGCACCTAACAGATGCTGCTAATCATCTGTGGCACGAATTCACCAAAACCCCCTTACCAAATCTGTTTCTGCCTATGCACTTCACGTGGTCCATGTGTGGTCATGTGACCTAAGCAGGACCAATCCAGGATTGACTTCAGTGGAGCTGCTGAGAAGACTGCTTTTCCCACCCACTCTCCCAGCATCCAGAGCTCCCTGTGACTGGTGAACTGCATTCTGTATGTTGATATGGAGAAGGAAATGGCAACCCACTCCACTGTTCTTGCCTGGAGAATCCCCATGGACAGAGGATCCTGGCAGGCTACAGTCCATGGGGTCGCAAAGAGTCAAACATGATGTATTGACTAAGCAACAAAAATGCACTACGTGCATTTTACAGGTGCTGTGAGTGTCAGGTGATGTGTTAGGTTCCTAGGGCAAATACAAACTGAGTGGCTTAATACAACAGAAATCTATTATTTCAATGTTCTGCAGGCTAGAAGTCCAAACTTGGCAGGGCTACACTCCTTCCAGGTGCTCCAGAGGAAAATCCATTCCTTGCCTCTTCCCGCTTCTGGTGGCTCCAGTATTCCTTGGCATGTGGCCGCATCACTCTAATCTCTGCCTCTGTCTTCCTATGTTCTTCCCTGTGTGTCTGTCTCTGCTTCTCTCATAAAAGGATGTTTGTAGTTGCATTTAGTGCCTATCTGAATAATCCAGGGTAAATTCCACCTCAAGACCCTTAACCACAGCTTTTCCATATAAGGAAACCTGTGAAGGCTCTGGCAGAGAAATGGACATACCTTTTCTTGCTCTAGGAGTCACCATTCAGCCCTCTATATTATTTGCTGAAAGACCAGAAAAGCAAAACTTTCCCACCACCACTTCATTGGCCTGACAGACATGTGATGAAAAGAGTATTATCATCATATTACCGTGCTCCCGTCAGAGTGTGGAAATGATTTTTTAAACGCCATTTTCTGTGTTTTTAATTATCCCAACTTTCAAAAATAATACCATGCATATGGTAAGAAAAACAGTACAGAAACATGGGAGATACAGGAGGCCCTTTGCAATTTTCTTCTTAACTCCGGTTTCACTTTTTAAATGTAATCACCATATGCAGTCTGCATAA
This sequence comes from Moschus berezovskii, assembly GCF_049115385.1. NCBI lineage: Eukaryota > Metazoa > Chordata > Mammalia > Artiodactyla > Moschidae > Moschus > Moschus berezovskii. The sequence goes on along the minus strand of NC_142486.1, from coordinate 28,983,947 downwards.
TCTTCATAAATTTTCTAAGCATATTCGAGAGCACACACTTTTTTGGCTTCTAACATTAAGAACAGTGGCGGGGGGGCTGGGATGGTTTATATCCTGAAGGCACGACAGCCCTCTGACCCACCAGAAGCTTTCTAATGACTTCTAGCAATACACCACACTTAACCTCTACCCTACTGTCAGCACTTCAGTTAACTCCAGGATTTTAACGTTATAGATACTCTCTGGTATCTGTCCAGCTATACTGCATTGCATACACTCGTATACGTGGGATTTCCAGGTCAATGTGTACATTTTAAATTTCTACAGCTATTGCCCAGTGCCATTCACCAAGGTGCTGAAATTCACACGCCCATCAACAATGCACAGGTGAGGGTGTCTGTTGCCAACACCCTCGCCCATCCTGGCAAGACAACAGCGTGTCAGATCTCAAACCCAGGTAAGTGGACTTTCCATGTGGGCCTGGTGGAGTGGACACAGCCCGTGAGGTTGTCCCTGTAGCTGTCTGAGGCACTGAGCTGCTCAGAGCTCTCGTTTAGGTTTTATAAACAAAGACAGAGTCTGGGGAGGTGAGCCAGAACCATGCAGTGAGACGCATTGTGCAGCTCAGTATTTATTTCTCTAGCACAGCTAGAACTTAAATATGGTCAAAACATATTCTCCTTTTAATTTACACAAACAAATATGTTCCCGGGCTGACACCTCCAGTGCCAAGTTTCTAGGGGAAACGAAATTCTGCTGAAATGAGAAAACAACAGAGAGAAGATGAGGGTGGAAAAGCCACCACCATTTGCGTCGCACGTCCGAGCTGGGCTTCTCAGAGGGGTGTTTCAAAACTGGGCTGCTGCCTCTTGGTCTCTTTCTGTCTTTGTTGCAGATAAACCTGCCAGTAATTTCAGCAAATGAAACGTGGAACATGTAAAGGCCAAATGATGGAAAACACTCCGGTTTTAATAAAAGGAGGTCTGCTCGGCTGGGACTTCTCTGTCCTGCTAGTCAGGAGATGCAAAGATTTATCCAGAGAGGGGCTGATGAATTGAAGAAACAGAAATGAGGCCAATGTGAGTTGCCTTTCAAGAGCTGTGCTAATATAAAACCAAGCAACTTGAATTTATTCCAAGAGGGGATTAAAGCAACATGTTATTTTGAGTGATTGCTTAATTTATTGAGCTGTGGCTAGATCGGTAATGAAATACAGCCCTTGCAACTGATAACCTCTCGCTGTAATTGAACTTCTACAATTAAGAAATATTTTCTGAGAGTTTCTCTGGAACAGCTCAGAACTTTTAGTCTCCGTAGTTGGGTACTTTTGAGCACTCATTTTCCAGGCAAGTTTTCCTTTCTTTCTTTAAGGAGTGACAGGCTGATGTTAATAAGGAAAATAAGCAGCATTTTATTGAATGTCTTGTGTATACCAGGCACTTAATATACATTATCTCTAGTCCCAACCACAGCCCAAGGAAGTCATTCTTATTTGTCCCTGTTTTATAGAGATGAGGCTCCTAGATGTTAAGTGATTTCCCAGAGTGGTGGTGTCCAAGATGATAGCTACTAGTCACTTGTGGCTATTTCTGTGTAAATTGGTTTAAAATGTTTTAATCTAAACTTTCACTGCTTAGGTTGCACCAACAGCTATACAGGGCTAGTGGCCACCACATTGGACGGTGCAGATATAGACCATTTCGATTACTGCAGAAAGTTCCATTGCTCCGTGCCATTCCAGAGGTTTCCTAGGTAGAGACAGGCAGTGCTAGGTTTCAACCTCAAGTTAATGGGCTTTGAAGGCAGCATTTACCATAACCCTTGTTTCCTTCTCTTTGGCTGAGAAGGAAGGACTAGAGCAGTAATTCTAAACCCTGGCTGCACATTAAAATTACCTGGACCGTTATATAATCTCCTATCTGGCCATTTTAATGACTATACTCCAGATAAGCAAAATAGCTGTAAGACTGAATTATTTACTTTATCAACGTTTTATTATCTTTTAACATACCAACCAGTCCATTCTAAAGGAGATCGATCCTGGGTGTTCAATTGGAAGGATTGATGCTAAAGCTGAAACTCCAATACGTTGGCTACCTCATGCGAAGAATTGACTCACTGGAAAAGACTGATGCTGGGAGGGATTGGGGGCGGGAGGAGAAGGGGACGACAGAGAATGAGATGGCTGGATGGCATCACCGACTCGATGGGCATGAGTTTGAGTGAACTCCGGGAGTTGGTGATGGACAGGGAGGCCTGGTGTGCTGTGATTCATGGGGTTGCAAAGAGTCGGTCACGACTGAGCGACTGAACATACCTATACTGACCTAAAATTTTGGTGAATTGTACATTAAAAACAATTACCTGGACTGGAGCTTCCCTGGTAGTCCAGGAAAGCATGGATCTGCCCTCTCAATTCAGGGAGTGGGGCAGTGGGGGAGGCCACTGGGTTCGACTCCTGCTCAGGGAACTAAATCCCAATTGCTACAGTGGAAGATGCCACATGCTTCAACTAAGATCTGGCACAGCCGCATAAATAAAATTATCTGGACTGCTTTTTAAAAAAGTGTTAGGGTCCCAGCTCCAGAGATTCTGACTTAATTGTGTTTGAGAGGGGTTTTTATAATTCCTCATGTGACTCAAATGTGCTTTGTGAATTAACAGCAATCAGATGCGAGGCTCCACACACAGAATGGTGAAAGGAGCTGGTTCATTTGCCATGAGAATGTGATCCCTTGTGGGCCACGACATGGGCTTCTCTCAGAGCCATTTCTAAACCTCATCAGAGACCTCAGGCTCATTTCTGAGGGGAAGACTTAAGTGCTTTCTCACGTGCTTCCTGCTTGATGGCAGATCCAGTGGGGAGCTCTGCTTTTAGAAACAGGCTTTGTCGCACAGTCATGCAAGAAAAGAGATGTGGATTTGAGAGCACAGAGATGAAGTGGAAAACCTGGAGTCCCCAGTCTGAATGGGAAGTATTGGTATCACAAAATAATACACTGGTATTACATTTTGCCTTACAAAATAAAGCATGTGTTTCCCATCCCTGTCCACTGAAAAGGTTTGATGTAATGGGCAATTCAGGAAGAGTGAGCACTCGCAGCACCCACATTGTGGTCTCTAAACCCTACTTCTAACTAGAAGTGCTCTGTGGAGATAGGGCAGACTCCAGGTCTGAGGCAGGAAATGCACAGGATGAGCGTGAACAGCTTGTCATCCAGGTGGCTCAGAAACTGTCACGGACTTAAGGGGACTCGTCAGAAAGGAGTCAGTGTGAAGTGATCCCCACTGGCCAAAGGTGGGACATTTTGAGCATTGATAAGTATAATAATTGCAATGGATGAAAACGGGTTATGTATGTCCAAACCTGTAAGTTCACAATGATACTCAGAAAAACAGGAAAACAAACTCATTTGTCATCTTTGGAGGATGTTGGGACTGACCTTTTTTTTTTTTTTTTATCTCAGTTCCCAGACCAGGGATTGAACCCAGGCCACAGCACTGAAAGCCTGGAATCCCAACCACTTGGCCACCCGAGAACTCCCTGGGACCAGCTTCTTAGTTTGAAAACTGTCAAATAAAGAGGAAAGAGTCAAGCATGTATCCTTTCTGGTATGAGCCATACTTTACAGGAACCAAATGGCTGATTTGGAGAGGTTTCTTTATAGACGTGTTCCAGCTAACAAAGACAGAAGAAGAGCATTACTAGGCTGCCATTCAACCTCTAATGGACCTAGACAGTGGTCATCAATGGCTGGCTGCTAACATCATGAAGGGGAACAACCACAAATTATGTGCCTTCAAATAGAAATAGGAAGCATCCACTAGGAAGCAGTCATACAAACACAAAAAGAAAACCAAACAAATCTAAGTGGACTTCTAGATCTAACTACTGATTTATAAGAAACATAGTGCAGAGACGAACAGGTATTATGTCAATACAATACCAGCTGCTGCTGCTAAGTCGCTTCAGTCGTGTCCGACTCTGTGAGACCCCATAGACAGCAGCCCACCAGGTTCCCCCATCCCTGGGATTCTCCAGGCAAGAACACTGGAGTGGGTTGCCATTTCCTTTTCCAGTGCATGAAAGGGAAAAGGGAAAGTGAAGTTGCTCAGTCGTGTCTGACTCTTCATGACCCCATGGACTGCAGCCTACTAGACTCCTCCGTCCATGAGACTTTCCAGGCAAGAGTACTGGAGTGGGTCGCCAGTGCCTTCTCCGACGATACCAGCAGAGGGATGCAATAAGCAAAACCCAGACTGGGACACACTATACAACTACCAGCTCAGTTTCCTCAACAAATAAATTGCAAGAGAAGAAAAAGCGAGGGGAGGAGAATCTGTGGGTGCAAATCAAGAAAGGGTAAGAGCCGTATGAACCAATCACAATGTATGAACCATATATGACTCTTGATTTTAGCCAGCTGTAAAGAAGACAGTTAATGAGACAACCAGGAAATTGTGAACAGTGGATATTTTCTGATTATTAAAGCATTATTGTTCGTTTTAGTAGGGATGACGGCAGTAAAAAAAAAATCCTTATTTTTGGTCATAAACTATTTGCAGAAGATATCTGGAATTTGCTTGTAAGTATCTAGGATGAGGAAGGAGGGTATAGATGGAACAAGGCTGGCTGAGTTGGTGACTATTGAAGCTGGGTGATGGATAGCTAGAGTGTATGGTACCACGTACTTGCACGCACTTGTGTTATTTGTTTGACCTGCATTGCTGGCATCTCTGAGGCAAGCCTGGGGAGCAGGCTGGTGATACATCTCAGTGCATGCATGTGTGCACACCCTCTTCTGTCTCCATGGCAACTAGCGAGGTGAGAAAGCAGCATCCGAAAGGTTCGTGTCCACATGAGGATCAAGCCAGGCTGCTGGTGTTAGGCTCGGCCCATCACAGCTGCTCCCTTCGGAGAATTCCTACTCAGATCTTCACAGCCCTACTCCCTTCACCAGATTTGCCTCCTGCACTCCTTTGCCATCACTCACGCCTTCCCTGTGCGCCCCCTGAGGAAGCAGAGGCCAGTAAATGGAGAGAACAAGACCCTGAATCAGCTCCAGGCTCAGTTCTTGACTTCTCCACTTAATGGCAGGACTTTTCACCTCCCCGAGCTTCAGTTCTCTCACCAGTAAAATAGGCATGATGCAACCTCAGTGAACTCAAATCTTTATTATGGGGAGACAGTGGCAAAAAGGACCTTGTTTCCACCTCATGGAACTAGACACCTGAAGGTGAAAGGCAGTCAAGAGTATGTACTGTGATAGAACTCTGACCAACATACACAGCGTACCAAAAAGCAGAGACATCACTTTGTGGACAAAGGTCTGTATAGGCAAATCTATGGTTTTTCCAGTGGTCACGTATGGATGTGAGAGTTGGACCATAAAGAAGGCCGAGCACCGAAGAATTTATGCTTTTGAACTGTGGTGTTGAAGAAGACTCTCGAGAGTCCCTTGGACAGCCAGGAGATGAAACCAGTCAATTCTAAAGGAAATGAGTCCTGAATGTTCATTGGAAGGACTGATGCTGAAGCTCCAGTACTTGAACCACCTGATACAAAGAGCTGACTTATTGGAAAAGATCCTGATGCTGGGAAAGATTGAGGGCAGGAGGAGAAGGGGATGACAGAGGACGAGACAGTTGGATGGCATCACCGACTCAATGGACATGAGTTTGAGCAAGCTGCGGGAGATGGTGAAGGACAGGGAAGCCTGGTGTGCTGCGGTTCATGGGGTCGCAGAGAGTCAGATACGACTTAGCAACTGGACAACAACAAGGGACTTCCCTGATGGTCCAGTGGTTAACACTCTGTGCTCCCAATGCAGGGGGGCTGGGTTCGATCCCTGGTCAGGAAACTAGATCCCACATACTGCAACTGAAAGTTTGCATGCCACATTGAAAATCCCAAGTGCTGCAACTAACCCAGAGCGGCCAAAAAAAAAAAAGAGTATGTACTGTGATAAAGTACATGTTTAAAAAAAATTTTTTTTTTAAAACTAGCAGTCACTAGTGAGGAAATACCATAACTCATTTTTTTGACCCTGCTGCTTGTGTGATCTTAGTTCCCTGATGAAGGATCAAACCCGGGGCCCAGGCAGTGAGAGCACCAAGTCCTAATCACTGGGACCACCAGGGAATTCCCATAACTCTTAATCATAATGTCATAATTCTTAATCATACTTTTTGTTAACCAGGACATCCACACTTTGCAACTTAAGAGTATCTAGCTTTGCCAAACCCATAGAATATTTTTACTTAACTGAGTGCTCATATATCCACGAAGTAAGTACTATTCTTCCAACTATTTTATGGAGGAAGTGATATACTTGCCCAGGGCTGCACCGTGGGTACATGGCCCTGCCTTCTTTGCTCAGCCCTCTGCATTGATTCGGCTCTGAAATGCAGCAGCAGGGCCAGGAAACCAGAACTTCCAGGAGATGAAAAGCTCACCACGTCAAACTCTTATTTTGCAGTTAAGGAAACAGTGGCCCAGAGAGGCCAAGTAACTTATTCCAAGCCACACAGAAAATCGGCCGCTTAACCTGTGTCCAAGCTGCTTGGGGAAGTCCCACATGCTAAAGGAGGCTGCTTCCTGCCCCATTTCAGCCTGTCCCAGGGTGGGGTGACCAGTCATCTCGGGGTTTCCCGGGACTGGGAACTTTAGGTGCTTAAATCAAGAAGTCCTGAGCCAACTAGGATGAGTCAGTCCCTCTGTCTCAGAGCGAGGCGTCTAAAGGGATGTTTTCTAGGACGTGAGAACCAGCGCCAAGTCCCCACAGAAGTACTGGGGTTTCAAGCCTTATATAATTAAAACTGATTATTAATATCTAGGCTCCCCCACCCCAGCCAGACTCCCCACCCACGGGAGGCAGGGACCGGTATGTAATGTACACTTCTGTTTTACAGCCCCTGATTCAACGATGACACATGAATGATGCTCAGTAAACAGTCATCAAATGGACCAACCAACCAGGCTATCACCACCTCTGACTGCGCCTCCGTCTGAAATTGCAGAAACCCTCTATAGCCGCCGTGACCTCCAGTTCCCATTTCAGACAGGCTGACATCCACGATATCACATGATAGAAGGTGACTCCAGAGAGACTGACTATAAGGCTCCTGGAGGGAGCTATGGCAGACAAGAGTGGGTGTGGTTTTTCTTTAATTATTGTACCTGTTTTGTCTGTTCTTTCTTGGCTCTGTTCACATCCCCACCCCAGCACCAGTGCAGGAAAAAAAAAAAAAAAAAACAGAACAAAAACAAAACATCACAGAGTTTGAGACAAGATAGCTGGCCCATTCCCTCTCTGCTTGTAATTAATGCTGAAAATGACTTGCCTTGGCCACAAAGGTAATAATAAAGTCAGGAAGTCTGATTATTTGGCTACTAATTTCCTTCTAGGTTCCCCCCCTGCTTCTCCTTTCCTTAAATTAATTCCAGAGTTCCTCCAGATTTCTCGTTGCTAAGCTATAAAGTTCCAGGTTTCCCAGCTCCCATGCTGATTGGCAGGGAGGTTCCAGGCAGCTCCAATCAGAGGCAGGTTGCTGAAAGGCGCATCCACATTGCAGCTTGCCCCGGGGTACTGGAATTTTTTCCCTGATGTTATGAACCATCAAAGTCTTCCTCTAACTGTGCAAAACCTGTTCTCTTGATCTTGTCTGCCTCTCTCTTGGTGTGCAGGCTACTGAGGGCACACCAGAAGTCCTGGAATATCCCCCTGGTCCTGGAGGAAGAGAGAGTCCCTGGGTTGCCAGGTTTGGGGTCAGTGAAAGAAATGCCCAGGGCTTGTTCATGGTTAACCAGAGATGACAGCATGGTGTCCTGCCACGGCCTGGGGGCTGCCTCAGACCTCGCCTGTCTGACCTCTCTCGTGCCATCTCTTAAGCTTGGTGAAGGCTCAAGGGGGTTGAGGGAGAGTAGATGCCACTGCATGTAGGGTTGTTCAGGGGTAGAGGCTGCATTTGTAAAGATGTTAAAACAGGTAGATGGGGACTTCCCTGGTGGTCCAGTGGTTAAGAATCTGCCTTGAAATTCAGGGGGTGCAGGTTCGGTCTCCAGTCAGGGAACTAAGATCTCACATGCCGCGGGGCAACGGAGTCCACGTGCCATAACTACTGAGTCCGGGCACCACAATGAAAGACCAGACGCAGCCAAATAAATAAAAACGTGTAGATGGTAAGGGCACCTGGAGGACCATTGTGGTGTTTCACCTCCAGAACACTGATACAAGAGCCACCGTGAACTAAGATCCCACTGTGCGCCAGAAACTTTTATTGTTTAGAACCACTGTATTGAGGTATGGTTGACATACAAAAAGCTGTCTACATTTAATGTATACAACTTGAGTTTGGAGATAAGTATACACGTGGAACATAGAGAACAGAGTGGTGGTTGCCAAGGGGGAAGTGTCAAGGAGGGATGGAGTGGGAGGTTGGGGTTAGCAGAGGTAAGCTTTTATATATATAGAATGGATAAACAACAAAGTCCTATTGTATAGCACAGGGAACTATATTCAATATCCTATGATCAGCCATAATAGAAAAGAATATTAAAAAAGAATATATATGTATAACAGAACCACTTTGCTGTACAGCAGGAATTAACACAACATTGTAAATCAACTCTGTGTGCTGAGTGACTTCAGTCATGTCCAATTCTTTGTGACCCTGGACTGTAGCCCACCTGGCTCCTCTGTCCATGGGATTCTCCAGGCAAGAATACTGGAGTGGGTTGCCATGCCCTCTTCCAGGGGATCTTCTTGCCCCGGGGATCGAACCCACATTTCCTGCAGCTCCTGAATTGCAAGTGGCTTCTTTACCACTGAGCCACCGGGGAAGCCCCCCCCCCCCAATAAATATATCCTCGTGGAAGTATCACCACAGTCAGTCTATGCTATAAATATATCCATCACCTCCAAAAATTTCCTCCTGCCTTCTTTATATTCTTTTTTATTATGATAGGAACATTTAACATAAGATCTACCCTCTTAGCAAATTTTAAGTGTACCATACAGCGTTGTTAATTATCACTACCATGCTGTACATTAGATCTCCAGAACTCAGTCATCTTGCAGACCTGAAGCTTTGAACCCCTTGACCAATATCTTCCTATCCCCTTGATCCCACCCCCTGGCAATCCCCATTCTACTCTTCAGTTCTCTGTGTTTGACTATTTTAGATTCCATATAAGTGGTATCAGGTAGTATTTGTCCTGTGTCTGGCTTATTTCATTTTTTGTAACGCCTTCCAGGTTCATCCGTAGGTTCACGTAGGACAGAATTACCTTCTTTTCAAGGCTGAATATTCCATTACATACACCACATTTTCTTTATCCATTCTTCTGTCCATGGGCATTTAAGTTGCCTCCATGTCTTGGCTATTGTGCTAGAAACGTACATATATATCTCCTTCCATCCTGAAATTCCCCCTGGACACAGAACGGGATGGATGTCTACTGGTTTTCCCTGCACTATTTCATCTTTCACTAAAAGGGGAGCCATGACAGAAAAGAAATCATGTGACCCAAGCCTGGCCACAGTGATTGGCTCTGGGATAGGCACACAGCCAAGCTGGGCCAATCAGAATCATTCTTGTGCGTTTTTTTGTTTTTTGCCGAAACTATAGGAAGAACCTCCCTCTTGCCAATGGATCTGCTGACCAAGTGACCACTATGAACACAGGTGGAAGGTGCCTGAGGGAAATAAGGAGCCCCTGTGATAATGCTTGAGTTCTGCATGCAGCTGTAGGAGATCTCAGATCTATTTCCTGGGTTCTAGTTAAAGGAACAGAAGCTCCAATACTTTGGTCACCTGATGGGAAGAACTGACTCATTGGAAAAGACTCTGATGCTGGGAAAGATTGAAATCAGGAGGAGAAGGGTACGACAGAGGATGAGATAGTTGGATGGCATCACTGACGCGATGGGCATGAGTTTGAGCAAGCTCTGGGAGCTGGTGATGGACAGGGAAGATGGGCGTGCTGCAGTCCATGGGGTCACAAAGAGTCAGACACGATTGAGCGGCTCAACTGAAATTATTATTTAGTGTGTTCAAGCCAGTTCGACTTGTGTGTCTGTTGCTTTTAACTGACAGAGTGTGGATAATACTGACACATGTTTTCTCCTTGTGGTACTTGACTCTGGGGTGGGCAATTTTCATGTCTTCCCACATAGGGTCCTCAGAGTCACCTGGTAAGGTATTCCATTTTGCAGACAGGAAAGCCAAGGCTCAGAGGGGTGAGGGAGCCTGGTGCAGATGATTCAAATCTGATCTAATGGATGTCTTGGTGGCTCATCAAATTCAACTTGTCCAAAGTTGAAATTGGGAATCTCCGTCCAAGCCTGATTTCCCCCAGGGCCCCATCTCAGGGGTAACACCCCCTTCAGTCTGGTGGGGTTAACTGGAAGCCAGGTGTTCTCCTTGACCTGTCCCAGCCTCACCAAGTCTTGTCCACCGCTGCTGCACAAGCCCAGAAACAAGCAATGTACTCCTTCCTCGGTCCAACTCTCCACCCCTGCCCAAGCTGTCCTCACTTCTCAAAATCTTGGCCTGTTAGAATTGCCTCCCAGCTGGTTCTCCTATGAAAAGTGAAAGTGTTAGTCACTCAGTCCTATCCAACTCTTTGCGATCCCATGGACTGTGGCCTGCCAGGCTCCTCTGTCCATGGGATTTTCCCAGCAAGAACACTGGAGCAGGTACCCATTTCTTTCTCCAGAGGATCTTCCTGACCCAGGAATCGAACCCAGCTCTCCTGCATTGCAGGCAGATTTTTTTACTGTCTGAGCCACCAGGGAAGCCCTGGTTCTCCTATACACACTCTCATACACATTCCTGCCCCCGCCTCCAAATACGGCTCCCCTTGGCATTCAGAGGAATTGGCTCAGAATACCAATCTGGTCATAAAGCCTTGCTGGGAGAGTCTGTGTTTATTGATCTGATGGCACATTTGTCTCTGGGGAGGTTTTGAGACATACAACCCCTTGGTCCTACCTGACTTTCAGGCAAAATGTCAGCAAGGCCAGATATGGGAAGGACACAGTCGCCTGCATTCTTAGCCGCTCTGTTGTTTATTTCAAAAAGATTTGCAAGCGCCTCCCAGGCCCTGACTCCTGTGCTGTGGGGTCCAGAGATGAAAAACAGCAGCCTGAGCAAACTTCGTAGTGTACTCGCTGAGGGCCCAACCCTGCACTCTGGCTTGCTCCTCCAGCAACTCTACGAAACAGTGACTGTTATTTAAAAAATTTTTTTGGAAATTTGTTTTCTTCTCTTATTTATTGCCACACTGTGCAGCATGCAGGATCTTAGTTCCCTGACCAGGGATTGAACCCGTGCCCCCTGCAGTGGAAGTGCAGAGACCTAACCACTGGGCCACCAGGGAATTCCCCAAGCAGTGATTATTATTCATTTCACTTTATAGATGAGAAGGAAAAGATCCCTGTTCTCATGAAATTTACATGCTAGTAAGGAAGACCAACAAAAGTTAAACATACACACAGGTGACATAATATAGAGAATAATGGACCAAAGGTAATTCTTGGAGTCTGAGTCCAGAGGCTTCTAGATGCTTTCATCTCATCTCAGTCTGCAGCCCAGAAGGCCACGGCTGAACTCAGACCTCTCCTAAAGTCCTTGGAGTTCCACAGGCCACCACCTTCTCTCCCCACTCTGCCTTGAGGGACCAGTGATCACACCTCAGGTTAAAAGTCCAAGGCCTGCCCCAAGCCCCCCTTGGGTTTAGGGGTGCACACACTGGAAGCCAGCAGGGCAGATCTCGGGGAGACACCTGGGCAGGCTTTGGAAATGGCTCAGCGCTGCTGGCGCAGGGAGTTTGAGAGTCCCGGACACCCAGGACGTGGCCTAGAAATGCGGAGGTGGGGGTCCATGTGGGCATATCCCTCTGGCTCCACGGCTCCCTACCTTGTGTGGAGGAGCCTGACTGGAGAAGGACTGGGATGGGCCCCTGCAAGTCAGAGGGCCAGACTTGCCCGAGTCTAAAAAAAAAGAAGTTCTGCTGTGCTCACGGCCTTCTGGTTTAGTGGGGAACCCTTGCTCTCTGCACCCTGAGCCTCCCCCATCTCTATATGTCTGCCTCTGGCTTCCCTCCTGTATGGACTGAATGATATCCCCCCACATTCATGGCCACTCAGAACTTCAGAATGTGACCTCGCTCGGAAGCCAGGTCTTTGCAGATATCAACAAGATGAGGTCATACTAGATTAGAGTGGACCTTAAATCCAGTGACTGACATCCTTATAAGAAGAGAGGGGGACATCCCTGGCGGTTCTGTGGTTAAGACTGCACCTTCCGATGCAGGAGGGATGGGTTCCATCCCTGGTCAGGAAGCTAAGATCCCACATGGTTGGCAGCCCAAATACAAAAATATAAAACAGAAACAATATTTTAACAAATTCCATATAGACTTTTAAAATGATCCATATTAAAAAAAAGTCTAAAAAAAGAAGAGAAGACACACAGGAAGGCGGCCATGTGACAATGGAGGCAGTGACTGCGGTGATGTAGCTACAAGCCAGGAGTGAATGACAAGGGTTATAGGAAATTTGCTGGAAGAAGCAAGGGTGGATTCTCCTAGAGCCCTTGGAGGGGGCATGGCCCTGCTGACATCTTGACTTCAGACTTCTCGCCTTCAGAATGGTGAGCCGGTAAATTTCTGTTGTCTTATGCCTCCTGGTTTGTGGTGGTTTGCTATGGACCCCAAGGAAGGTCATGCACCTCCCCGGCAGGTCCTCCATCCCCCTCTCCCACACCTGGTGTCAGGCTGGGGTAAGAAAAAAAATGTCCCCCTCGCAATTCACCTGGGCAATCCCAGAGGCAAAATGTTCTTAAAGACTATCTCTTCCAGGAAAATTACCTCCACCCTTGCCCTTGGCAGTCCTGGAGAGAGGTTCTGGCTCCAGGGGGATGTGCCCCACCCCTGAAAGAGGACCTCAAAGACTGTGGGCTCTGCTCTAACAGCTAGTCAGGGAGCCCCTCACTGCAGCCTGCCCCAGCCTCACGCACACCGGCCAGTGCCTGGGGCAACACATGTCAACACCCCCCCTTGGGCTGCGACCACATGTGGTTTGTTGCTCAGCATTCCAGTGGGAAGCTTGGCTGTGTTTGACACAACTGTTAATGTTTGGCTACATTTAACCAAGGCTGAGGAGGTGGGGGTATGTGTGTGCAAGAGAGAGAGGGTGCACAAACCTGCCGCGGGATCGCCTGACCTTCCCCACTTGCCAAATACAGATGACCAAAAAGTGAACTGAGCAACATGGCAGGACTCTCCAGAAATCAGAGTGTTTGAACTCAACAGCAAAGAGCTGCTGTTTATTCCAAACTCCATAAAATGAAAAGATTTCTCACCACCAGATGAGAATATACTGTCATCTGGACTATATACTGTTTGAAGCCAAAGCCATTTGTCCGTTCATCCATCCATCTACGCACCTACCTATCCATCCATCCACCCATCCACCCACTTGTCCATCCACCTATCTATCCATTCATACAACATTTGCTAAATTCCCATTATAATTACTATAATAACTGTTCCTATTCAGTGGACACTTTCAGGCTGTATGCTAAACACTTTGCATGTGTCATGTTTAATTCTCACAAACAATTCTATAAAACAGACACCAACAGACCCGGTTCAGAGAGTGGGGAAATAGGGTACAGGGAGGTTAGGTGACTTGCCTAAGACTTGATAGCCTACTGATGGGAAAGAATCTGCCTGCACTGCAGGAGCCGCAGGTTTGATCCCTGGGTCAGAAAGGTTCCCTGGGGAAGGAAATGGCAACCCATTCCAGTGTTCTTGCCTGGAAAATCTCATGAACAGAGGAGCCTGGTGGACTATATTCCGTGGGATTGCAAAGAGTTGGACATGACTGAGTGACTAACTTTTCACTTCTCATGGACGATCAAATATGACCAGAAATTCCCTGCTGCTCTTTCCACCAAGAGGCAGATTCTATTTCTGCACTCCCCTCATGACTTGCTTTGACTAATAGAATGTACCAGAAGTAATGTTGTTTGAGTCCCTAGCCCAGGCCCTAGAAGCCTGGCAGCTGCTGTCTTTGTTGACTCAGAAGGCCAACCTGAAGCCTCCACAAAAGGAAGCAGGTCTTGCACATTGGAATATGAGAGGCCAACTGAGGCCACCCAGCCAACAGCCAACACCAGCCGCCACACATCTAAGGGAGGACATCTGGACCTTCCTGTCTGGCTAATCCTCCAGCCAAGGGAACCCAATCAAAACTAACAGAGGAATCACCAAGCCAGTCACAGAATCAGGAAAAGTAATAAATTGTTGTTTTAAACCATTATGTTCTGGGGCGTGTTTGTCATGCAGCCAAAGCTCACTGAGACATATTGTAAGAGGCCAAGCTGAGATTCGAACCTGGGTCTCCCATTTCTAGAATCTGGGCCTCTCAGAGGCAGGGACTGTGACCACACAGCTCAAGAGGATATAGCCCCTGAGTGTGGGCAGCTCAGGTACAGAATCCTACAAAGACCCTTCTGGGTCACCCATGTGAAGGAAGGTATTCTTGGGACCTTGACAAACGTGTTTCACTTACACAGAGACCAACTGCCGCACGCCTGTCAGGGGACGGTCATTAAGCTAGGTGCCGTGTCTGTGGAAGCAAGCAGCAATCTCCGGTCCCAGGAAGCTCGAAATTTAGGGAAGAAGGCAGATAAAAGTAAACCAGTAACCGAGCCACGACAAGTTGTAGAAAATGTTGTGAAAGAAACTAAGATGTCCTGAGGAGGGAAAATGATGGAATGAAGTAAGCTTAGATCAGGTGGTCAGGAAAGATTTCTCCAAGAAGGTGATGGTTAAGCTGAGTCCACCAGAAGGGTAGAGAGACAAGCAAAGAGTTACAGGAAAAATAATCCAAACTGAAGCAACTGCATGCACGAAGGTCCTGAGGAAAGATGGAGAACTGGAATTTCTAGCGAAGTGGGAGCAGGGCGGGTAAGGAGAAGAGTGGATGTAGACAAAGAAGGAAGTGTGGGCCAGGCCAGAGCATGTGGTCTTGGAGGCTGTCTTAGTCCCTTTGGGCTGCTAGAACCAAGATACCACAGACTGTGTGGCTTATACACAACTCAATTTATTTCCAGCAGCTCTGGAGGCTGGGAGTTCCAAGGTCAGGAAGTGTGTTAATCGCTCAGTTGTGTCCCAAGGTCAAGGTGCTGACCAATTCGGTGTGTGCTGAGGACCTGCTTCTGGCTCATAGATGGCCATGTTCTTGCTGTGTCCTCAGATGGCAGAAAGGGAGAGGAACTAAGTGGTGTCACTTTTATAAGAGCATGAATCCATCAATGAGGGCTCCACGCTCATGGCCTTATCACCTCCCCAAAGACCCACATCCAAATACTATCACATGGAAGATGTGGTTTCAACATATGAATTTTCAGGGGAAGCAAACCCTCAGTCTGAAGCAGGAGCTATGGGGCTTCCCTGGCGGTCCAGTGCAGCGGGTGCGCGCTCAATCCCTGGTCGGGGAGCTGGGATCCCACAGGCCTCATGGCCAGAAAACCAAAACATGAAAGTAAAAAGAAAAACTCAGAAGCAGTATCACAACAAATTCAATGAAGACTTTGTAAAAAATAAAGCAGAAGTTATGAGAAACAACTGGAAATTTTTTCCAAGTGTTTTGGGAGAGTCATGGGAAGTTTTGAGCAGAAGAGGAACATGATTTTATTTAGATTTCAATAGCTACCTCTACTGTGTGTGGATGACGGATTGAAGGGAGGTCATGGAAGGAGGGACCTTAACAAAGATGCTGCTGCTGCTGTTGTCCGGGGAGATCTGTTGTTTGGGGCAGTAGCTATGGAATTGAGGAAGGGATTTGAGACATGTTGCGGGAAAAAGAAACTTGATAGGACTTAGAGATTGGATCAGGTGGGAAAAGAAGTATCTGATGTTAGCTTGAGCTGCCCCAGAAGCAAAGACAAGGATCAGAATGGTAGATGTGGGACTTCCCTGGTGGCCCAGTGGTTAAGAATCCGCCTGCCAGTGCAGGGGACACGGGTTTGATCCCTGGTCTCGGAACTAAGATCCTACATGCTGCAGAGCATCTAAACCCATGAACTGCAACCACTGAAGCCCGTGAGCCACAAGAAGAGAAGCTACTGCAATGAGAAGCCCGTTGCAAAGCAACCAGAGAGAAGCCTCTGCTTGCCGCAACTTGAGAAAAGCCCGCATGCAGCAATGAAGACAATGCAGCCAAAAATACAACAACAACAACTTTAGGTGGTAGAAGTAATCTGGTGGGAGAGGATCTGAGGTAGCCTGAATGGGGAGGAGGAAGGGAGACAGGAAAGAAAGCCAGTGGTGATGTGTCACAAAGCACGTTACTTCTGCGGGCAGCCAGGGCTCATTTCCACGAAAGAGCCTGGGGAGACGATGGTGAACATACGCCGTAGAATGGATCCAGCAGAGAGGCGAGGGAACCAGAGTATTTACACATCATCTCCCTCCAGTCACTGGTCAAGGGCTGGCTGTCACTATTCAGAGTGTGTGTGTGTTAGTCGCTCAAGTATGTCTGACTCTTTGTGACTCCATGGGCGATAGCCCACCTGGCTCCTCTGTCCACGGGAGTCTCCAGGCAAGAAACCTGGAGTGGGTGGCCATTCCCTTCTCCAGGGGATCTTCCCTACCCAGGGATCGAACCTGGGTCTCCCGCATTGCAGGCAGATTCTTTACCATCTGAACCACCCGGGAAGCCCAGTCACTGGTTGAGGGCTGGTTGTTACTGCTTAGAGTACTGACAGCATACCTTATTTCCCCACATGGTTTCTACCTACAGATGGATATTTCCACTCACTCTTGTCGTAATTAGGTTCTATCTCTGTCCCGTCTGAAGGTGAGCCGGTGGGCATGGTTCTCAGCCTCCTTCACACCATGCATGTCCAGAACCACATTCTGCGACAGATGCAGGGGTTCCCACTCAACCCCTAAAACAGGCAACTCTGTACTTTCCTCCTAACTCACTGTGGCCCCCTCAAACATGGGACACGGATAATATGATGTAAGATCCCTCTCTACCCCAGGCACCACCTCCAACGCTTGCCAGCTGTGGCCCCGTGGGCAAGTCACTCAACCTCCCTGATCCTCAGTTTCCCCATCTGAAAGATCAAGGTGATAAGTGCACCCACCCCGCTGTGTTCATTAAGACTTTGGAATGCTGGTGTAGCATCAAACACATAGAACCCACCAGATAAACGCAGTCATTCCCGTCGTTAGCAGAGCACCTAGCTTGGTACCTTTCTATGGATATGTTGTTTTCGATTTTTCTTCCAAGCTAGAGGGGCAATATCCATGCCTTGAAACAAGCCAAACAGCAGAGGTGAGCAAAGAAAACGACAGATCTCCTTCTCTGCCTTTACTCCAATTGCATAAGGCCAGCCCCTTCGCACACACCCTGTGTGTCCCTGGAGGAGGGAACAGTGGTTATATTTCCTTCCAAACTGTTCTCTTTGCAGAGTCATCCGTTTGCCTGTGTGTGACTTATTACTCTCATTTGTGCAGCTATGAGTTCATTCCACCCATATTTCCCCAGGCCAGTACCATAGAAATCAATCTCCCTCTTTTTAGCGGCTTCCTAATGTTTCTCAGACAGCAAGGAGATCAAACCAGTCAATTCTAAAGGAAATCAGTCCTGAATATTCATGGGAAGGACTGAGGCTGAAGCTGAAGCTCCGTTATTTTGGCCACCTGATGTGAAGACTTGGTTCACTGGAAAAGACCCTGATGCTGGGAAAGATTGAGGGCAGGGGGAGAAAGGGGCAGCAGAGAATGAGATGATTAAATAGCATTACCGACTCAGTGGACATGAATCTGAGCAAACTCCATGAGATAGTGAAGGACAGGGGAGCCCGGTATGCTGCAGTCCATGGGGTGGTAAAGAGTCAGACATGACTGAACAACAAAACAACGGTACCCCCATTGGTGATAGACCTCAGTGTATCGCAAGGCATTGCCCACTCCCCTCCACTGATGCTATTTAGGATGTTCCCAGTGGTTCACTCAGCCATTCATGCCGCCCTGACCCCCTGAACATCCAAGTCCTCATTTCTATAGCAGAGGTTCTCGAGAGTGAGGTCAATGGGCACAGTTCTGTTTTATTCAATAAAAATGTGCTGCTGAATGTGTGTTGAGTGACTGATCATGGGCAGCCTTAAATTTATTCTGCTGTCTCCAGAAGCCCGTAGGTTTCTGATGGCCTTAGCAGGGCAGACATCCACTCAGGCCCACAAAAGGGACATGGTTTCACCCACCAGCAAGGAAAAGAAAGCTCTACATTCTACTTTCAGAGCTTAAGAAAGACCTGGGGAAGGGACTTCCCTGGCGGTCCAGTGGCTAAGAATCTGCCCTGCAATGCAGGGGACGCAGGTTCGATCCCTGCTTGGGGAACTAAGATCCCACATGATGTGGGACAACTAAGCCCTCATGCTACAAGGAGAGAGCCCGCATGACACAACTAAAGACCGGAGACAGCCAAATAAATGATGTTTGAAAAAAGGGAGAAAGACCCGGGAAAGGAGGAAGAACCAGGAGCACAGGTGGGCCCTGGGGGTGACACCAGTTCTGGATTTTCACGGAGCCTCACTTCCTGAAACGAGGCTGGAGGCTGTCTCCAAGCCAGCAGAGATGAAGACAAATGCCACCCTCACCCTGCGCCAGTGCTCCAGGGCACGGGCGGTGGCTCCAGCAATGAGATTAGGAGACAGCAGAGAGCCCGCCTGCCCTGGGGAGCCCCGTGGTCCGAGAACCCTCCAGATAAGAGTTCTATGACCTGAGGATCCCCAAGGTGCAGGCAGACTGAGTCCCTGTAGCGCTGTGAGGCGCCACAGCACGCGGGCAGGGAGGGGACCTCGGTCCTCATTTACAAATGAGGTAAGCTGTGACCCCAGGGACGCCGCCTCACCTGTCCCCACACGCGTAAGACAGGGGCCATGGTAGCATGTCCAGCCCGCCCAGGTTGGCCGTGAGCGTTCAGCCGAGGTGGTGGGATGCCGCTGGTGCCAAGCACGCCTGCCCACCCCTCTACCTGCCACCGCTCCACCAGCTTCCTGGCTGACCATCCTCTGGGGTCCTTGATCTTCTCGGCTCCAGCACGCCATCCTCCCCAACCCAGCCACCTGCACTGGGGCCAATTCCTGGGCCTCACCATTGCCGATAACTGAACATCACAGTAACTCCACCTCTACCCTCTCTCTAACCACCGCATCCTGGCTTCTGGACCGCGTCCCTCCCTGGGGGACCGTCGGCGCCCATAGCAGCAGCTGGCACGTAGTAGGGCCACAGTGTCCGATGGATGAACAGACAAACAAAGTTATGACAGCTACTACCAGCAAATGAGAATTGCTACAATACTAGGCATGCATTCCTGCAGGGAAATGAGGGAGAAGCTCTTTAGAAAGGGGATTAAGTCTTCCTGGAGAGTCAGCAGGAGGCAAAGCCTGAGGCAGAGGAGGTATTTAATGCCTGCACTATCATGCAAGCATTCGTTCAAAACAAAGGCACTGGGGACATCCCTGGTGGTCCAGTGGCTAAGACTCCAAGCTCCCAAAGCAGGGGGCCCTGGTTCGACCCCTGGTCAGGGAACGAGATCCACATGCTGCAACTACAAAGATTCCATGTGTTGCCACTAAGATCCGGTGCAGTCAAATAAATAAACAAATAAACAATAGTAAAGCAAAACATGTGAGTTGCAAGTGAGCAAAATAAACCCAGGGAAGATGAAGAAATGAGCCGTCGAAGGAGCACAGAGGTAGACAGAGTGGCGATGGCCTGGGAGGATCTGACCTTGACCACACAGACGCCAGTCAGAGCGTGTGCCTGCCCTTGTCCTGTGGGCTCTGTCATGCTGAGCACTACCCCTTGGCGCTGGTTGTGGGAGCTCCGGGGGTGGGGCTGGGGTGGCTGGGGCGATGGGGTGCTCTGGGAGTTTTCCAGGCTACAGCTACTTGCTGAGCCTGGAAATGTTTCAGTATTCCGATACCTCAATAAGCGTGACCCAAGCCAACAGTGTGGCAGGAACATGCCAGGTCGGGGGGATCGCCTTGGGCAAGGGTTTTATGCTGCCGCCTCTAGCTAGCTCATCAGCTGGGTCCTAGGGGAGACCCAGACCTCCCAGCTCTGGTTCCTAGGCCAGGGGCCTCTCCCTGAATGGCACGCGGTACTGCCCTCCAATCTCCCTCTCTGGCACCGGCCTTGTGGGCTCAGCCGTGCCCTCCCTGGGAGGTTTATTTCGGGGGTGGTGATGGGCAGGAACAGCTGGGGCTGTGGGCTGCTGAGGCCCTTGGAGGGGAGGCTGCTCTGGGAGTCCCCAGGTGCCTCTTGGGGGTCCCCTGAAGGGACACCCCAGGTGCTCTCTGTCCACCCAGGGTGAGGTGGAAGGGAGCTTGCCTGGCACCCACAGCTACCAACGTCCCCCCGACGTCCACGGAAGGGACAAATGGCTCGGAGAGAAGGGAGAGAAGATGGAGGGACCCAGTCCTTCTCCCAGTGTGGGGCTGGGCCCCTGCTCCAGAATGAACAGCTGATTTATTCTCAAGCCGGCACTTCCCAGAGGATGGAGTGGGGCGTCTCATTCCTTATGTCCCAGAGACCCAAGGCTGGGGCTGGGGTCTGGCCAGAGGATCTGAGGGGTGGCCTGGCTCCTTTTTCACAGTCCTGTGGGCTGATTTCCAGTGTGTGTCACTCAGTCGTGTCTGACTGTGATCCCATGGACTGTAGCCCACCAGGTTCCTCTGTCCATGGAATTCTCCAGGCCAGAATACTGGAGTGGGTGGCCATTCCCTTCTCCAGGGGATCTTCCCCACCCAGAGATTGACCCCAGGTCTTCTGCATGGCCAGCAGCGAAGCTCTGAGCCACCAGGGAAGCTCTGACTTCCAGAGAAGCCCTGTTCTCGCAGTCACCCTGGACCCCTCACCTGTTCAGCCTCCCAGCTGCTTCCCCTAAAGGAAGAAAGAAAGTGAAGTTGCTCAGTCATGCCCAGCTCTTCGTGACCCCATGGACTATAGCCTACCAGGCTCCTGCATCCATGGGATTGCCCAGGCAAGAATGCTGGAGTGGGTTCCCATTTCCTTCTCCAGGGGATCTTCCCGACCCAGGGATCGAACCCAGGTCTCCCGCATTGTAGGCAGACGCTTTACTGTCTGAGTAAAGCCGCCTTCAACCACCAGGAACCATCCTCTCCCTGCTCCTCTCTGAGCCTGGCTCCTGTTTCTGTCCTTCTTGGGCTGAGCTCAATCGGGACCTGCCTGTCTCAGGGGACCCCATCCCCCCTCAGCTTGCTGCCCTTGTCTCCAAGAGCCTTGTTCTCTTTGAGATGACTCTGAAGGGGCCCCGCCTCTTCCTCTCTTCCTCTAATCACAGTATGGGCTCTGCGGAGGGTCCCCTGGGAGATGCTGAAGGTCGGGAGCACAGACTCGCCCAGCCTTTTGGCTGCATGATCCCTAGACCTGTCAGGGCACCTGCATGCAGTCGGTGCTCAGCATTTGCCGGGACCAAAGGAAGAACCATCCCACAGCAGGTTTTAGGAGAGGGCCAGGGGCTTAAGGTTTGAGACCTCCAGGTCATGGCCTTGACCTGTGTCCTTGACTAGATTAGAGAAATCTAATCTGCAGTACACACTGAGTGACCCCTGATCACTGGGTCCCTGCCTCAATGACCCGCCTCCCCTTGCGGTACTTCTCCAAGAATCTCATGCGCTTCACCGGTCCCACCCCTGCCCACCTGCCCCCAGCAGGCAGAGGAAGGTGACCCGGGTAGAGAGGAGCTGGGAGTGTGGGGGGCGGAAAGCACAGGAGAGCCCTTGAAGGGGCAACGCTGGCTCTGAGCCAGATTACGGGAAGGAGGTAAGATCGGCTCCAGGCAGGGGAAGAGCAGGTGCAAAGACCAGGAGGCCGGGAAGGGCTGGCTTCCCTGCATCCTCCCCGGGAGACAGCGGCCCCCTCCTTGAGGAACACCACACTCTTCTCTGCGGCTTAATCTTCCCTTCCTCCGAGGGGACTTTTCCTAACTTCCTAAGATGGCCTCCACATCTCCTTTCCCTGATTACAGCATTTGGCCCCATTAATTTTGATGTTTGTTAATAACCCTTATTCTGGAGACATTTTGGATTGACTGGTGGCTCAAGTGGTTAAAAAATCTGCCTGCAAGGCAGGAGACCCAGGTTTGATTGAATGCAGAAAGGTTCCCCTGGAGAAAGTGAAAGTTGCTCAGTCGTGTCCAACTCTTTGGGACCCCATGGAGTGCATGGAATTCTCCAGGCCAGAATACTGGAGTGGGTAGGCTTTCCCTTATCCAGGGGATTTTCCCAACCCAGGTATTGAACCCAGGTCTGTCGTATTGTGGGTAGATTCTTTACCAGCTGAGCTACAAGGGAAGCCCTCCCCTGGAGAAGGGAATGACAACCGACTCCAGTTTTCGTGCCTGGATAATCCCACGGACAGAGGAGCCTGGCGGGGCTACAGTCCATGGGGTCGCAATGAGTTGGACACGACTGAGTGACTAACATTTTGGACTGACAGAAGAGTCACAAAGATAGAATACAGGGTCCCACACACACTTCTTGTGACTTCCCCTCATGCTAACATCTCGAGTGACTATGGCACTTCGGTCCAAACTAAGCTGTTATCATGTGTTACTGTGACTATGTACACACTGGACTTTATTCTATTTCCCCCGTTCTTGCCATGAATGCCCTTTTTCCTGTTCCAGCACCCAGTCTCGGATATCATGTCACAGCTCCCCTCCCCATCCCCAAAATGACAGCTGAGTGTCAGACACACCAAGTCTTTCAGGTGTTTGACCTCGATGAATTCTCACCATCATCACCTCCCCCATTTTGCGGATGAGAAAACTGAGGCCTGGAGATGTTAAGCACTTCGAAGTCCTTGAAGTACCCCCTCCCCCTGCGAAATCTGGTTCTTACCTCACCAGCCTCAATCCACTCCACGTCACCCAGGCCTGTTCTGTATGCTATTCCAGGCCTTCCCGAACTTGAATCACGTTTGATTTTTCCTCCTGTTCTCTTTCTTTGCTTATTATTTTTCTTGAAATCAACTCTTCTTTTTACTTTAATGGCCTCACCCCATGGCACGTGGTATCTTAGTTCCCTGAACAAGGATCGAACCTGTGCCCCTGCAGTGGAAGTCTTAACTACTGGACTGCCAGGGAAATCCATTTAAAATTCTTTTCTTTTTAACCGAAAACATTCTTAAAGGACTCAGCACACATCTGTCACAGTGGAAGGCCTGGACTGTAGGTAGCAGGTAGCTGTGTAAATACAGATGATTAAGATGAGATGATCTTATAAATTCCAGCTGATACTGGCATCCAGGCTCTGGTGAGTGAAGCCTCAGCATGAGACCCTCTCCCTGAGTGATCTGAGGGATGGCACACCCTCCCTGCTCCAACCAAGACCTGGACCCTGTCCTCAGGAGGTCAGTGGCTGCTGGCGAAACCCAGATGAGTCAACATAGCTCAAGGCAGTGAAGAAGGGACCCAGCAGGGGTTAACACTAAATGCTCCCTGCAAGGCACTGGGCACTGTTTCACTGACATCCTCTACAAGTTGAGCCTACTCATCGTCCCCATTTCACAGAGGCAGAAACTGAGGCTCCGGGAAGTTCCACAGCGAGACCACGATACACAGAAAGAAGGGGGACTCAAGGGTTTCACTCCCTTAGTTCAGTTCAGTTGCTCAGTCGTGTCTGACTCTTTGCGACCCCATGGACTATAATGTGCCAGGCTTCCCTGTCCATCACCAACTCCCGGAGCCTGCTCAAACTCATGTCCATCGAGTCAGTGATGCCACCCATCTCACCCTCTGTCATCCCCTTCTCCTACCTTCAATTCACTTCCTGAATCCTGCCATTTCTATGTCTAAGCATCTCTCTCCACTTGCCTTAACCCTCTGCCCAAGATAACTAGAACATGAGGCTGGGTTGTCAATTTCCACCGATTAAACACCCACCTCAGCCAGGCCCCAGGCTGGAACCTGACAAACTGTGCCATGTGAGCCTTGGGACAACCCTGAGCAGAGGTGGCATGGATTTCCTCAATTTACAGCTTGGGCACAGAGAGGCAGGGCATCTTGTTCAGAGTCAGGGAGAGAGTGGTAACCAGGACCCACCCCAGACAAGCCTTAGTCAAGAGACATTGGTTACACATCTGGGAGTGCTGGGGACTTACCAGAACTCGGGATGGTTACAAAAGAGCTTTTGAGAACTGATGACCCCGGAGGCGTCAAGCACAGGTAGCATTGGGCAAATCACTGTAGGAAAATGTATCTTCCCCTCAAAGGTAAATTAGGGAGTATTTTATTTACATAAGTCTCAGTCCGCTGGGCACTTTCTCCTTTTCCTTCTTTCTCAGCCAAGAGTCTGCCCTTCCTCTGACCTCAGAAGAAGTACAACACGTGTGACAGGATCGCTTTCTGGGTCTTTACATTAAGGCTCTGGCTTATATATGCTGAGTCCAGGGAGCAGCCAGCTACAGTCTGTTTGGGGTGGGTTTTTTAAAATGTAGTAAGACAAGGTCCACACAGTCAAATCTACGGTTTTTCCATTAGTCACGTACGGATGTGAGAGTTGGACCTTAAAGAAGGCTGAGTGCTGAAGTCGTGATGCTTTGGAACTGTGGTGCTGGAGAAGACTCTTGAGAGCCCCTTGGACTGCAAGGAGACCAAACCAGTCAAACCTAAAGGAAATCAATCCTGAAAAAGGAAATCATCGGAAGGGCTGATGCTGAAGCTGAAGTTCCAAGACTTTGGCCGCCTGACGCAAGGAGCCGACTCATTGGAAAAGACTGATGCTGGGAAAGAATGAAGGCAGGAGAAGAAGGGGGCGACAGATGAGATGATTGGATGGCATCAATGACTCAAAGGACATGAGTTTGAGCAAGCTCTGGGAGATGGTGAAGGACAGGGAAGCCTGGCATGCTGTAGTCCACGGGATTGCAAAGAGTCGGACACGACTTAGCAACTGGACAACAAATAACATGAAAACATGAGATCAACCTCTTAAAAATGTTTAGGTACACGATACAATATTGTCAACTACAGGCACTCTGCTGTACAGCAGATCTCTACAATTTATTCGTCTTACACAACTGAAACTTGATGCTCATTGGACAGCAAGTCCCCCTTTTCCTATCTCCCTAGCCCCAGCCACTATCACACTGCTTCTGGGAGTCTATTTTTTTCCACTGTGCATTTGACTATCATTTTTTTTTGGCTGTGCTGGGTCCTTGCTGCTGCGAGCGTGGGCTTTCTCTAGTTGCAGAGTGGGGGCTACTCTCTAGTTTCGGTGCTCTGAGCTTCTTACTGCAGTGGCTTAGGTGAGCTCTAGGCACTCAGGCTTCAGTAGTTGCAGTGCATGGGTTTAGTTGCTCTGCAGCATATGGGATCTTCCCGGACCAGGGATTGAACCTGTGTCCCCCACATTGGCAGGCAGATTCTTAACCAGTAGACCCACAGGCAAGTCAGAGTTTGACTGTTTTAGATTCCTCATATAAGTGGAATCATGCACTACTTATCCCTCTGGAACTGACTTATTTCACTTACCATGTATTCCACGTTCATCCATGTCACAAATGGCAAGATCTCCTCTCCTAAGGCCGAATGCTATTCCACTGTATTCATCTGTCAGTGGACTTTAGCTTCCATATCTTGACTATTGGGAATAATGCTACAATAAACACGGGAGTACACATAGCTCTTCGAGATCCTGATTCAATCCCTTTGGATAAAAATGTAGAAGTGGAATTGATGGATCATGTGGCTTCTGTTAATTTCTTGAGGCGCCTCCATACGGTTTCCCAAGTTGACTGTTTCTTCTGCTGTGCTATGTTTGTAAATAAAGTTTTACTAGGACACAGCCCTGACCACTTGCTTCTGTATTGTCTGGGGCTGCCTTTGACCCACAGAGACACTATACAGCCTGTAAAACTTGAAACATTTACTATCTGGCGCTTTACAGGAAGTTTGCCAACCCCTGTTCTAGCCCTCGGGGCCTCCAGGGAATGGAGGCCAGGGCACCATGTTTAGACCAGGGACATGTTGAAAGCACTAGGGTAAAGCTAATGCTGAGTAGGGGAAGAAGAGACCCCACTCTGATTCCTGAATGTCAGAGAGACCCCCAAGAGAGAAAAGGGATGACCCTGCTTGTCCCAGGCAGCCCCCATCTTCCAGATCTCAAGGGACCCCTGACGCCCCCTCCACACGCATCATCTGCATCTGTCAACGTCAGCAGATCACAGCATTCACTCCCATAGGTGGGCTAGCCCCGACAAACCAAGACTAAACCCTCCTGCCACCCTGGCAGGATTGAGGACCAACAGCAATGGAATAAACTTACACAAAACTCAAACTCTCAGACATCTGAGTCCAGAGCTGTCTTACCCATCCACCCAAGTCAATTGTATTTTAGGGACTTCCTTGGTGGTCCAGTGGTTAAGAACCCCACTTCCAAGGCAGGGGATGGGGGAGCAATCCCTGGTCATGGAACTAAAAGACTCCACATACCACAGGGCAACTAAGCCCTTATGTCACAACTAGGGAAGCCCATAACGAAGACCCAGAGTAGGCAAAACAAAGAAAAAAGTCTATTGTAATCAGAAGTCACATGACAGAAGCCACGGTGACTTGAATTTCAGGACCGTCTCCACTGATCAGGCAAATGCACAGAGGAGGGCATGGGTCCCCTGGTCCCTCGTCCCTCCAAAGGAGGAAAGCCTCACTTTGTCCTCATGGGGAGGAGGCAGGAGGGCAATGGTCCCATTTCACAGGTGGGCAAAGTGAGGCGCAGGGGCTGCTTCTTCAGTGAAACCAGCCCCCACAGCTTTGGCGGGTAGAACCATCTGGGAAAAAACCCTCCCTGGGCAGGAGTGGGAAGGCCCGGACTGGGGTCTGGCTCACTGTGTGTCCAGGGTTGGAGTCTGGGCAGGCGGTGCCCAGCTCTGCTGGTATCATCCGTGCAGCATGAGGGCTGGGGTAGTCGTGTGGGTCCCATGCAAGGATGACACCCCGGGCTCCGCAGACTTAACGGTTTCCAGGAAGTAGAACCGATGGTAGGAGGCCAGAGCCAGCTCCAAAGGGACACACCACCCAGGGCTCCCATTCACAGCAACCCAACCGGTCCTCACCTGCCTGAGCTCAGCCTTCCTCTCCCTTCCTTCCCGAAGACACACACTCAGGACTCAAGACTGTGAGATCCCCCCATGCTGACTGCACTGAGCATGCAGACAGAGAGCAGACAGAAAGACAGGAGACACCACTGTCACTTAACAAATGGCTCCTGTCAGGCCAGGGCCCCTGCAGCAGAGGCAAGACACAGGCACGGGAGAGAAGGCTCACAGCAGCTCCAGGGCTCACATCACATGGCTTTCAGAAAGCCAACCCTCTGCCACCATCTACCCACTCTCGTTACTTGCCTACTGCATGCCAGGCGCCGGGCACACTGATCTCATTTAATCCTTCCAACAGCCCAAGGCTGGGACTGTTATTACTCCCACTTCATGGATGGAGGAACTGAAACCAGAGAGGCTGAGTAACCTGCCCAAGGTCACACAGCTACTAGAGGCTGAAGCAAGACGCAACGGGACATCTGAGCCCCAGCTGCTGTTTTAAAACATGCTTTATTTCAGGGACTTCCCAGGTGGTCCAGTGGCTAAGGCTCTGTGCTCCAAGCGCAGGGGGCCCAGGTTCAGTCAGGTTCAGAGAATTAGACACGGCATGCCGCAGCAAAGACCCTGCTGCCACAACTAGGGCCTGGGATGGCCAAACAACTAAATCAATATTTTAAAAACAAAAAAGTGCTTTCAAAGATGTTGCTTTTTTTTTTTTTTTAATAGTTCACATGTTGTTGTTTAGTCATTAAGTCATGCCCGACTCTTTGTGACCCTGTGGACCACAGCCCACCAGGCTCCTCTGTCCATGGGATTTCCCAGGCAAGATTACTGGACTGGGTTGCCATTTCCTTCTCCAGGGGATCTTTCCAACCCAGAGATCGAACCTCCATCTCCTGCGTTGCAGGGTGGATTTTTTTTTTTTTTAACCACTGAGCCACCCAGAAAACAGGCAATGAACAAATCTATGTCCCTACCTGTCTCTGTGTACCCCAACCACCAAGTTTCACCCCCCACCTCCACAGTTAACCTTTAGTCTTTCAGTGGGCAGCCACAGTTTCTTTATGCAAATATTAGCTGATACAAATATACTCATTCCTCCTTTTTTATGCAAAGAGGAATATACTGTTTGGAACCTTTCTTTTCTCACCTAATAAAGCTTAGAGAAGGTTCCACCCTGTTCTTTATAGCAGCAGAGTACAGTATTCCATTATAGGATTGTGCCGGTGTCGTTAATCAGCCCCCGACTGATGGAGGGTTTAGGTTGCTTTCAGTATCTGGCTTTTAAACAATGCTGCAAAGGATAACCTTGTACATAAATAATGTCCCACGAGTCCCAGTTTATCTGTAGGATTATTGCTGGGCAGTAGCCCAGCTGGGACAGAGGGTTTCTGCGTTTGTAATTTGGGCAGATATTGCCAAAGGAGAGACTAGATTCCAAACAAGGCACAGATTAACCTCCTAAACGGGTGGGCAGGGACCGGTAAGACACAGCCGCCGCCGGCGGTGTGGTGCAGGGCAGGGGGCGTGGCGCAGGGCAGGGGGCGGGCTCGAAGGGGAACTGCAAAAAGCTCCACCCCCTCGCCCCACCAGCGCTGGCTTCTCTTGTCCAGCCACCTTCTCAGCACTCGCTCCCCACCTGCTCCCTCTAAATCTTCCTATGATGACTAAACCGTCACGGCAGCGCATGGCCTTAGACACGATGAGTTAGCACACAGCTGCAACAGGTAAGGAGGGCAGCGGGAGAAGAGCACCAAGCTGCGTTAAAAAGGGAGCAAAACACGCCGGGAAGGGAAGCCCCCATCACCCCCTGACCATCCCCCAAGGATGACCACGTGTGCCGGGACGAGGTATCATTTCCCTAACCAGCTGAGCCACTCAACTAGGACAGCGAGATGCCTGCCACCATGGTCTGTGCATTTCCTAATCGGGAGGGTATCCGTGGCAGCCCCGCCCCGTGCAGAGGGTTTCACGTGCATTATTCCAATGAAGC
Organism: Moschus berezovskii; assembly: GCF_049115385.1. Lineage (NCBI taxonomy): Eukaryota > Metazoa > Chordata > Mammalia > Artiodactyla > Moschidae > Moschus > Moschus berezovskii. Next base: position 28,954,825 of record NC_142486.1, on the reverse strand, counting down.
CTCCCAGCCACCCATGAGGTCAGTTCTATTATTACCTCCGACCTCCCTCCAGAAGAGGACACAGGTGAGGTAACTGCCAAGCCACACGCTCCACAGAAAGTCTCTTTGGATCATCAGAGCCGCAAATCATTAGCAGGACATTTGAAGGGGTGGGTAATGGGGCTAAAAATATTTATTTGGAACAGATTGGAAGGGCAGACCAGATTCCCCGCTCAAACCCCCACCTCCTGTTACAATAGCTTTGGGTTCAGGGAAGGGCTGGTAAGGGTTCCTTTCTAGCTCTTCTTTTAGGATACACATGGATTTATTTATTATGCAATAAAGTTAACACATGCTTATGGCAGAAAATCGGAACATCCAGGGAGAAAATGAATCCAAAAAACCCACCACTCAGGGGAAGCTTCTATTAACATCATGAGACAGTGGCTGCCAGCCTCTGTTCTCAGCATGTACATACATGTTAATATGTTAATTGAAATAGAATACAGGTGCAGAAAGGTGTACAGACCAATGCATAGCTCAAATTTGAGTGAAAACTCTTGGGTAACAAGCATCTGAATCAAAAAACAGAACTAGGACTTCTCTGGTGGCTCCGTGGACAAGAATCCACCTGCCAATGCAGGGGACACGGGTTCGATCCCTGGCCTGGGAAGGTTCCACATGCCGTGGGGCAACTAAGCCCCTGAGCTGCACCTACCAAAGCCCAAGTGCTCTAGGGCCCCGGAGATGCAACTACTGAGCCTCTGCGCCCTAGAGCCTGTTCTCTGCAACCAGAGTCACTGCAATGAGAAGCTCTCACATCGCAACTAAGAGCAGACCCCGCTCACTGCAACTAGAGAAAGTCCGTGAAAAAGCAGTGAAGATCCATCACAGCCAAAAATTAACTTTTTAAAAAGAAACAGAATGTGAGTGACCACACGTGTGTTTGAAACAAAATCAAGATCCTCTGATGTCATGGGATGATTGCGCCCCCGCCCAAAAAAACAGGTGTTGAAGTCCTAAGCCCAGGTACTGTGGCTTTATTTGGAAATCAGGACTTTGCTGACATAATCAAGTCAAGATGAGGTCAGCGTGGATTAGGGTCCAATCAATGGGATCCTTACAAGAAGGGACCCAGGGAAGAAGGCCTGGGCTCTGATGAAGGAGGCAGAGATGGGAGGGATGTAGTCACGACCTGGGAACACCAAGGACTGCTGGCAAACGCCAGAAGCTAGAAGAGACAGGCAGAGAGTCCTTCCCTGGAAACTTGAGAGGAGGCAGGGTTTTGCCAGCAACCTAACAGAGAGCTCTGAGTTAGTCCTGCCCCCAGAGCTCTGAGTGAAACAATTTCCGTTTTGTTTTTACATTGAACCGTATTTCCTCCAATTTCTGTTATTTCAGGCCACCCTCTTTGTGGCAGTTTGTCATGGCAGCCCAAGGAAACGAATACATATGATGTATGCAGTTTAGTATTTTTTTCTGGTTGTGAGAGTCACGCAAGTTCACCTCTCCTCTGGACACACACTCCGGCTCCTGGACTGATCTAAGAATGTCGCCTCCTGTAGCCTGATGACCACTGCAGACACATGAGATGGTGTCACCAGCCAAAGTGCTTCAGGGGCTCACTCGTGTCCTGCGGCCCGGCTCCTGTGCCCACTGACCTCATCTCAGACTTTGCTCCCGTGTCCAGCCACGCAGGCCCCTTTTGCCCTGTCTCTGCAGCCACAGGGCCTTAGCACATGCTGTGCCATCTGCCACAGGTGCCCCCTCCTCTCCCCTCGACATGCATCCAGTTCATCGTCATCCTTCAGATCTCAACTCTTCCTGGCCTCCCTACACCGTGTACAGCTTGTAACACCAGTGATCTGGGAACCTCTCCTTAGGGTGTTCGGGGGAGAGGCTTCCAGGGAATGGCCCCTGGTCTATCATTGCCAAGGTTCTTGGCTCCGCTACCCCCAATCCCGGAGAAGAGACCTCCTCCCTCATCCACCTCCAGCCAGTGGTCCCCAGGGCTCCTTCTCAACCTCTTCCACATCTCGTCTCTTACCACCCATGGCCACGTCTTGGCGATGTAATAGCAACCCCTACCCCTCTATTCTCCACATCCAGCTGAGGCCTCTGGAAAACTCACCTCAGCCCCTTCCTGAAAACCCTTTCAGTCCTCCCCCCTGGCATCAGGACACACTTCTAGCTCCTACTTCCCGAGTCGCATTTTTGTTTTGTTTAATATTTATTTATCTGGCTATGGCAGGTCTTAGTTATGGCATGTAAGCTCTAGTTCCCTGATCAGGGATTGAACCTGGGCCCTCAACACTGGGAGCTCAGAGTCTTGGTCACTAGATCACCAGGGAAGACCCTCGACAAGGCGGTTCTGATCCAGCCTCAGCCCCTGGTGCCAACTCACCTCAGTCCTCTGTCCCCAACAAGCTGGGCACCGTCAGGCCTCCGTGCCTTCCCCGCTTCTCTTCTCTTAGGGCCCTTTCTCCTCTGGGCTTCGCCTGGCTAGATGCTCACTGCATCCTTTACAACTCCCACCAAGGTGTTACCTCCTCCAGGAAGCCTTCCCTATGGCCCTGACTGTGTTCTCCCTGAGGCAAGAATGATGTTTCAATTGAACTGAAGACACCCCCCCAAAAAAGTGGGTATCAATGAGCATTTATCAGAGAAATTATATTCCCATGATGAGTCCTGTGATAACAAAGAGTCAGGTTTTCATTTCACATCCAGATTATCGTGACTGTACCAGGATCCCACAAGGATGGAAACTTATCCAAGCTGCTGAGTTAGGCTTCACCCCATGGGCCCGGGGATGGGAGCTTGGGTCTATCACTCCAGCCCTTGTCAGCCACAGACAGCGTTCTCTTCCAAGCCCCACCACCACCAGGCCCATCTTCAGAGCGCCTCCGAAGCTTGCCTGTCTTACTCTGAACCCACCTCCCATCTCAAAGGAGGGGCACAATTCTGTCCCCTGAGATCCAGATGCACAATACCCCCAAAGCCTCAGGTCACTTCTGACCCTGTTCTGAGGCTTACCTCCCCCACGCTGTGCTCCTGTCCAGGGTGGGTTTATTCTCAGGCCGGGGAACAGGGAACTCACTCCTTGAAAGGAAACCCACCCCTCCCAGAAGAAATGATCGAGACCCACAGCTGAAATAAAGCCATCCGCTGACTGCCAACCCTGCGAAGTCATTCCACCAGGGGCCACCCAAGGCAGACACGGTCTCTCTTGGCCTTGACCCACTCAGTCCTGCTTGTCTCCACGCTCTTCTCCAGCACGAAACAGGATACAGGGGCGTCTACCTTCCACCTGAACAGGCAGTCCTTCTGGGCCCCAGCCCCCAAAGCCCCAGCAGACTGGTGCATGAATGCAGTGTTGGCCAATCCTTCAATTTACAGGGCAAGGCAGACGTCCCCACTTCTGTGCCAAATAGTTCGACTTGAAAACTGGACTCGAATTTTCCCCATCTCAGGACTTCCATAGTGGTTCCAGAGGCTAAGACTCTACCCTCCAATTCAAGGGGCCTGGGTTTGATCAGGAAACCAGATCCCATCCCATCCCACATGCCACAGCTAAAGATGCCACAATGAAGACCAAAGACCCAGTGCAGCCAAATAAAAATCAACCCACTTCTTTCCCAGATCTCTTAAGTGGCCAGATAGGAGCCAAGGTCATGGACCTTAGGGCTCAGGAGGCCAGCAGGGTCCACGGGGAAGTTAGGGATGGCTTTGGCTTTCCCAAGCATTCCTGGTGGGGACGTGGTTTAAGCCACGTAACTGAAAACTAAGTCACATCACTGCTGTGAGGCTCCAAGGCCAACTGGGATGGGCTATGGAGATGCTGGACAGGCAGCGTGAGCATGTGGAGTTCTGTCTGGAAACACAGAGGCCAGGGGTGGGGAGAAAAAGCTGGAGCATTATCACTTGTGACTCAGCATGCCCCAGGGTGAACATCCCTAGAAAGGCAGCTGGGGTAGGGTTCTCACCCCGGCGGCAGGAAGCTCATGGCGTGGGGGATGCATGGCCGTCTGTGATCCAGGGTGATTTCCTCATCTTCCTCCGAGGAGGGGAGGCCCTCAACAGCCGACTGTCAGGGACCGTTTCCCAAGCTGGGAGCTCAGGGCCGCCTCCCTCCTAACAAGACCGGGCAGCCCAGGATGGGGAAGGAGGGACTCAGCGGCAAGTCTGTGCCCATCTGGGGCAGGGCCCTGGCAGGGAGTGCAGCAAAGCTCAGCTCTCGTCTGCTCATCACCTGCTCTGCAACCGGCCCTGAGAAGGCTCTGCCCAGCAGGGCCTGGCACGCCGACAGCACTCAGTACATACTTGTTGAACATATGGCTGGTTGGCTGGCTGGATGAATAGATGGTTGGACAGATAGATGGATGCACAGATATGTGAATGGATAACCAGGTGAATGGGTGGATGGATGAATAAGCAGATGGATGGGTAGAGGCATGGGTGGACAGACATGACGGCTAGAGGGGCGGATGGATGAAGAGATGACTAACAGATGAACAGAGAGATGGACGCATGGATGGATGGCGGACAGACACGAGAAGAGAGGGACCGATGGAGCTGTCAACATTTAAGGATAGAGAAAGGCACTCTGCAGGCCCAAGGTGCCAGCTGGGCATGCCAGAAGCAGCCCAGGCTCAAGCAGAGAGACCACTGTGGAGGGTGGTTGGGGCCAGTGGTCCCCAACCTTTTTGGCGCCAGGGACTGGTTTCATGGAGGACAATTTTTCCACGGACTGGGCGGGAAGGGGCAGGGGATGGTCTGGGGATGATTCAAGTGCATTCCACTGATTGTGCACTTTATTACATCAGCTCCAACCTCAGGTCATCAGGCATTAGATCCTGGAGGCTGGGGACCTCTGATCTGGGCAGTATCACATACCTGGGACTCACGCAGAAGAGGGCAGCGGTGTGACTGCATTTATATCCCTCCAGGTCTTGGTCTATGCTTGTTCCTTTTGCCTAGAATTCCCTTTTCCATTTCTTTGCCTGTTTGTCCCTCACTCCATCTTTTATGGTCCATCTCAGACTTGTGTGTCCAAGGAAGTCACCTGAGAGGTCCTCGTTCCTCTAACCTGGCCTGCCGGGGTCTCCTGGCAGAGCTCCCCACCTCGAGTCATGATGGTCTGAGCCCCCCGACTCCTGACCCCCTCCCCACAGCCCGGGCTGTGGGCCCCTGGCAGGCAGAGACCACGGCCCGGCTCCTGTCTCCAACCCCAGCACCGAGCCAGGCACGCGCAGCACTCAGGAAATGCCAGTGAACCAAAGAGGGCACCCAGAGGGGGTGGGTTGTGTCCCCCACTCCGCCAGCGCACAGAAAATGTGATCTGATCAGAAAGATACTTGCTCAACTCAACTTTAAAAAAATGAAAGTGGAGCCACAAAAGCGAAGCAGGCTCAGAAATGAAAACACCGAGCTCTAGACTTGCGGTTTGACGGGCCAGGAAAGCTCCATACTTGTGTTGTGTCTCATGGTCCACAAAGAGCCGGCCCGTGAGTCAGCTCAGTCCTGTCACGGCAGCCACGCTGGCTCAGTATGAAACAGAGGCCCCCGGCCGCAGGGACTCACCCAAGGTCAGGGTGAGTGCTGGGACCCGGGCTGGGGCCTCACCTGCCAATCCACGTTTCCCTCTTGTGACCACTGGCTGCTTTCCAGGTTAGGCAGCTGTTGGCAGCTGGGCCAGCTTCAGAGGCAAAGGCCAACTGCCCTATATGGAAGGGATATCAGGGCTCAGAGAGTCTAAGTTACCTGCTGGGATCACACAGCGAGGAAGGTAAGAAGTAGCCAGCTGAGGAGAAGGCTGGCCTGGAAACTTGGGCTGGGCAGAGACTTCATCCCTCGGGCCCCTCCCCTGCCACCTGGGCCCACAGCTGGGCAGGCGGGCCCCCTGGGCAGAGTCTAGATCTCTCAGAACCCCAGGCTGGCCCTTCCTGGGCTTGAAAGACAAGACTCCTTCAGCAGAACTGGCGTCAGACTATCCTAATGGGCTCAGCCAGGAGATGCCCAGGTTTGGGTCAAAGGGACACAGTTATGACTTCTAGATCTGCCACTTGTGACCTGGAGGAGCTCCTGCATGCGTTTGGCGGTCATAAAGCCTGCCAACACGGTGGTCATGCCGATCACATGAAATCGTATATTCAAGCACCGGCCACCGCACCTGGGCAACCACAGGCAGCATCATCCTCGCTGCTTATAGCATCTTCATGACATGAAAGCACAGCGGAAAGGCTCAGAGGTGGCTGCAGGGGAGGATGAATTGCAAAGAATGGGACTCCTCTGCTTTAGCCACAGCTTCTCAGGCCAATAGGGGAAGGATGGAGGTTCAGGGGGCAGGTGGGGAGTCCCTTCCAGCCGGAAAGGCAGGGCCACCCACTGGAGCCAAGGAGACCCAGATGGTGACAGATCCACGGTCCCCTCTGTGATGGAGACAGGAAGGGCCAGGGCAAAGGTCAAGAGATAGGCGCTGGTTCAGCCCGGCAAGGAGGGAGAGGGCAGGTCCTGACCCCTGCTCTCAGCAGGCTCTCTGCTCCCCCCTCACCCCTGCCAGGCCCTCCTCCCTGGTCTGCTTGCCGCTCACGCTAAGACTTCCCACCCTGATTCCTGCCACCCAGCAAGGAAGGGTACCTGCCCCAGAGGCTTTGGGAGTCAGATGAGGCCGGACTCAAATTCTCATGTTCCCACTTGCCAGCTCTGGGCTTTGGCTGTTTGTCCTGGAAAGAGGGGACTGAACAGCCCCCGTGGGAAAGGAACCAAACACAGCACACAGGCTGCTCTGGATCCCAGGACAGCCTCTCTGGGTCTCCAAATGAATGCTTCTCTTCCAAACGATAAACCTGTACGGCCACTCCACCTGTACGGAAAGAGACCTTGTCCGTTTCTTGAACGCTAAACATAAACTCAGATGTTTATACCATCCCACTCCTGGGTGGGCATTTAGCCCAGAGAAATGAAAACTTAGAGTCACACAAAAACCAGCAGCATCTTCATTCAGAACAGTCCCAAACGGGAAACAGCCCACATGCCCCTCAACAGGTGAAGCGGACTGTGGCACAGGAACGTCGCGGGTTACTCCCCAGCCAGAAAAGGGAATGACCCAGGGACACAGAAAACAACTCAGACGGATCTCAGGGGCATTATGCTGTGTGGGGAAAATGCCAGTTTCCAAGGGCACAAGCTAGGTGAGCCCATCTATTGTCATTCTCAAGGGACAAAACTATAGAGATGGAGACCGTATTAGTGGTGGCCACGGGGTCAGAGGTGGCCGGGGGCAGGACAGCGGGGATGACTCTGTGGGGGAGACCTCTGTGATGATGGAGTTGTTCCAGTCTTCGCTGTGGTGGTGGGGAAGCGAATCCACACATGTGACACAATGGCACGGGACTGTGTGTGCACAGAGGCGAGCCTGTGCATGCACACACACACGCACACACACATACTCGACACCAATGTCAATTCCAGGTTTCGATATTGTAACAAAAGTATGTGAGGTGTAAGCATTACAGCTGGGTGAAGAGTACGTATGACCACGCTGTACTGTCTCTGCCATTTCCTCAGGCTCTAGAATTATTTCAGAGGTGGTTTTTGTGTTTTTTTTTTTTTTTAATGGCACGCACGGTATGATGTCCACAATTGGCTTTCAAATACTCCAGCCATAAAGGGAAAAAAGCAGAAGGAGCCTGCAAGGAGGTGATAAAACAAGATTGCAAAATGCTGCTGATGACGCCGCCGAGGGGCGGGGACGCCCAAATCACTGTCTGGTCTTCCCGATTTCTGTGCATTTTTGAAGTGCTCCATAATAAGCTGTTAAACTAAAAATGCTGTTACGCATGGGGGGGAGGGGTTCACAGAGGCCCAGACATCAGCATGCAGGCGTGTGCTGAGGGCCCTGACTCACACCCGCTCCGAGCCCAGGAATCGTTCCAGACAGCTGTATGTGTATACATGTGCATTAAAGGGAATAAAGAATGCTTAACCACCGTTGTGGAGTCCAGCCAGGCTGCGTCGCACATTCATCAGGCCATCTGCAGGGTGGGGCCCAAAGGGGTCCACGGATTGTTCCGAATTCCCAGAGAGAACTTTCTGGAAACTGGGGGAGGTGGTGGATGGTGACTGAGATGGTTCCTTATGGAGGAGGGTGTTTGGGAGGGGAAAACTCCCAAGAAGGGGTTAGATCACAGAACTTTCCCCAGAGTCTGGGTGCTGGGGAGGAGATGGCTTCAAGGCAAGAGGAGGCTTGGGGAGGGGGTTGTCACGGCAGGGGAGAGGCGGGTAGTCCCTCAGTGTCTCTGGGGGGCGGCTCTGCCAGTCGACCCTGCCTGATCCCTTTCGTGGCATTATTATCTCCACCTTTAAAAAATGATGGCTTGGGGATTCCCCTGGTGGTCCAGTGGCTAAGACACCAAGCTCCCATTGCAGGGGGCCCAGGTTCGAGCCCTGGTTAGGGAACTAGATGCCACATACCACAATTAAATGTTCATCTGCTGCAACTAAAGAGCCCATGTGCTGCAACTAAGACCCAGCACAGCCAAACAAATATTCTTTAAAAACTTAATTAAAAAAAATTAGCTTGACCTTGGGGGAAGTCACTACTTGCTCTGATCCTCAGTTTTGCTGACTAGAAAATGGGTCCAATGACAGCACAAATCTCACAGCATCTCTGTGAAAATCAGCTATGATGGCTGCAGCCAGGCACGGAGCTGACTGAGCGCCAGGCCTGCACTCAGGCCTCCGTGCGTGTTAAGTCCCTCGGCATACGGCTCCGTCACCACCCCCACTTGCAAGATGAGAAACCAAGGCGCAGAGAGGCGGGAAAAACTTGCCCAAGGTCACACAGGCATTAGGCTGAGGACTGTGATTCAACCACTGAGATCCAGGCCCGTGGTACATCAAGGTTATTTATGGTGATGATTTTAAGTTTTAAAGCAGGTTCACAGCTAAAGCACGAGTTGGGAGAGAAATACAGGGTAGAAAATGCCTTTCTGTCCCCACTTGAAGACTTGCCACCAGCTGAGCTGGACAGATGACTAGAGGACCCGGCGAGTCTAGGCCAAAAATGAGCACTCCCACCAGGAAGGGCAGGGAGGCAGCCCCAGCCTGGTCTTGTCAACATCACATGTCATGGAGGAGTAAGGGGATGGCACAGGGACTTCGAGATGGAGGGAAGGACATTTGCCTGTCAAGCTCAGAAAATGCCTGCTTGTTCATCACTGTGGAACAGAGCCTCAAACTGCCCCCTCTGTGCAATGGGCCTACTGCCCAGGAAGCTCTGAGATGCAGCCAGTGCCCCACTGCATTCTACAGCCATCTACGACTTTCCTTTTTTAAATTTATTGATTTATTCATTTTTGGCTGCGTTGGATCTTATTGCTGCGTGTAGGCGTTTTCTAGTTGCAGTGTGTCTCATTGTGGTGGCTTCGGGCTTCGCTGCCCTGCCGCATGTGGAATCTTCCAGAACCAGGGATCGAACCCATGTTCCCTGCATTGGCAGGTGGGTTCTTTACCACTGGGTGGCTCAGACAGTAAAGAATCTGCCTGCTGCTGCAGAAGACCCAGGTTTGATCCCTGGGTTGGCAAGATACCCTGGAGAAGAGAATGGCAACCCACCCCAGTATTCTTGCCTGGAGAATTCCATGGATGGAGGAGCCTGGTGGGCAACAGTCCATGGGGTTGCAAAAGAGTTGGACACGACTGAGCGACTAACCCTTTTTTTCCTTCTTTACCACTGAACCACTGGGAAGTCCTTTTTCTTCTTTCTTGAAGCGGTTCTTCCTCACAGAGGCCCCACCAGCAAGAACACGAGTGCAGTTGTGTAAGGAGAGAGCAGCAGCCGGAAGCATCCAGAGAACTCTCCAGCACTGCGGCCCAGGCACAGTGCCGCCCTGCCCCGCCCTCCCCGCCCCGCCACGGTGGAGCCGGGGCAGACCCCAGACTAGAAACGACATCTTGGGCCCTCCAGGCTCCTTCTGCAAGGCTCTGGGCAGCTCTGGTTTCCACGGTCTGCACAGGGTGCTGAGTCACCAGGAAGCCTGGTCAGCGGCTCATGACTGAGGGCCTGGGAGCCCGCAGGCGTGGGGCGAAGGCTGGGGTGCCCCGGGGACTGTACGGAGGCCTCCCTGCCACCCCCGCGTCCAGGAAGGACGCTTCTGCGCAGGGGCTGCCCCCGGGTGGGGTGGAAAGCCTTCAATTACCGCTGATGACAACCTTCCAGACGGTTTTACGGAACAGTTTATGGAGAGTTTGATCCAGACGTGAAGAGGTTCCTTGTGGGATGAAAGGTTAGCTAGGAGGGCGAGAGGGGGCAGGAGATGGAGACAGCCTGGGAAAAGGAGACAGACCCATGGAGCGTCATCAGGAGACCAGTCTCGGCCAGAGGCTGGTGTGCGCCATCCTTCCATCCCACGCCCACCACCTGGGCTCAAGACTTGTTGGCACCTGGCGTGGGGGCAGCTGCGGGGGTGGGGGCGGTGACCGCAACAGCCTGGGCTCCCGGCACCCGTCTTCTCCTCCAAGCCCCGACTCTGGCCTCCATGATGGCTCCCTCACAACGTGGCTCTGCCCGGCCCCCAGCGAGAACCAGTGACCTCAGTGACCAGGCCGGGGACCAGGGAGGGAAAGGAGGCTGCTGAGAGGCAATAGGGAGTGGTGGAGACTGTGGACAATGGGCCTTCCAAGGCCCCAGCACTGGGCAGCTGTCACTCAGCTCCAGCTGGGGCCTGTCAGGTGGGGATGGGGGTTCAGGGCTGCCAGAGTTTTCCACCGATAAAGCGAGTCAGAATTCTGGATTGTTCTAAATCCTGATTTCCATATACACTGCAATTCATTATATATAGAGAGAGACAGAGAGAGAAATCTAGGTGCTGTACAAGACACACAAAGCCTGCCTGGGCCTGACTCTGCCCCTCAGCCTCAGATAAACGAAGCCCTGGTGGCCGGCCTCTGCTGGTCCCGTCTCCCCAGGTCCCCTCTCCCTTTCTTCTGTCCTCCTACAGTACCAACAGCTCCCCACACATAGCCAGGGGTCTCTGGCTGCCTCCACCACCTCCGTCACCCTGGGAGCCTCGCCTCTTAGAACAGCATCCCTGAGCTCCCCAGGGTGAGGGGACTCACTCCCTGGGGCCCCCAAGAGCCCCCACTGAAAGCATGCATTACACAGGACTGAAGTAACCACCTGCTCCATTCCAAGCCGCTAATGACCTGATAACAGCATCTAGACAAAAAAATATAGACACTACTTCAACTCGCAACTCTCCCCCAAGGTCTGCAGCTCCAGGACGAGTTGCCCCTGGCAACCTCTCTGAATGCAAACCCCTCCCTCATTTGACTCTGCAACAGCCTCACTCTTTCATCCCCTGAGTGGGCCCAGCCCCCTCCTGCCGCAGGACCTTTGCACGTGCCAGTTCCCAGAATGCTTTCCCAACAGATCTTGCCATGGCTTGAGCTGGGGGTGTGGAAGGTGAGGAGCACACATCCCGCAGCAGACCTCAACCTTACTCCTTTGTAAAGTGACACCTGCACTGGCTTCAAGCCTCCCAATGGGGCCAACATCACAGGCTACTTTGTGCTGCAGCGCCTTTGGCCAGGCAGTGTCTTCAGCCGGGGATGTCTACCTTTGGACCCTGTATTAATCTTCCCCCTGCAGGGCTCAGTTCAAAAGTCACCTCCTTGGGGGCCTCCCTGGTGGTCCAGTGGTTAAGAATTCACCTGCAAGTGCAGGGTATATGGATTTGATCCCTGGTCCAGGAGGATACCACATGCCATGGGGCAGCTAAGCCCATGTACCGCAACTACAGAGCCCATGTACCGCAACTACTGAGCCCATGTGCCCTAAAGCCCAGGCTTCATAAGAGAAGCCACCACAATGAGCATCCCAACGAAGAGCTGCCCCTGCTCACCGCAGCTAGAGAAAGCCACCGGGCAGCAATGACAACCCAGCATAGCCAAAAACAAATACATTAATTCTCTGTAAAGTCACCTCCTTAGAGCAGCTTTCCCTTCAAAACTCTCCAGGACAGGTCTCCAAGGCCCCTCCCTGGATACCCTCTCTCCCTTTGCATTATTTTACTTCCTTCTGGAACTCACGGTCCCCTGACATCATCGTGTTCACGTACTCCTTTCTCTCCCTCTCCCCCCATCATGGAGGTGAGCGCCACAAAGCCAGGGGCTTCACCTGTTCCTCCTCTGCTGCACCCCCAGGTGCCCCACGAGCATCCAGGCACCAATAAACCCAAGTGATGCCAGTGCCCATTAAACCGGCATGTTATTCGGAAGACTCTCAAATTTCAGAAATTATTCACATCTGAGGGGAAAAAAATACATCTTAGAGGCACAGAAATACTGGGTCTGAAATATGTGCCTCCTGGATGCCCCTGCATCCCAGGCAGATGAGCCCTTTTTGAGTCCCTCCGTGGAGGTTGAAGCGTCTGCCCCACAGGCAGCTGCTTGAGTCCCAGTCTGGCTCTGCGGGCCCCAGGCAAACCCTACCTCGTTTCACACTCGTGCCAGACTTGGAGGCAGGTGGCCGTGTCCCCATTTTGCAGATGAGGAATCTGAGGCTCAGTGAGACCAAGGGTCTCCCATCAAAGTTACACAGCAGAAAAGGCACAAGATCTAACCCATTCCCAACCTCTCCCCACCCCACGTGCCCCAGGAGAGGGGGAAGGAGAGGAGAAAAGAACTGACAGGAAGCCCTGAGCCCTCCTGTTGCAGCCCCAGCTGCAGGCCAGGGAGCTGCCTCTGGGAGTCCTGCGGGGGTGGACCCAGAGGTGACTTGGGGTGGGGGGAGGCAGTGTCGTGATCCCTAAGCACAGGCCGTGGGTCAGCAAGGCCTGGCACACAGACAGTTCTGCTCACAGGGACCAGCCTACAGGGGACACCACCTCTGCCCTTAGACCTTCTGGCTGGCTTGCAAACACAGGAAGCACTAAGAATCTCAGTCTTCTTTAAAGCCCAGATGATAATGTTCCTCAAAGAAAGGCGCTGAGACATTTTCTGCAGAAACTGTGGTCTTCCAGCCTGTGCTGAGAGCAGGGAGACACACGGTGCCTAGTGTCCCCCAGAGGGCAGCCCACTACTCCATCATAAAGCAACAGCAGTTTGTTGAATTTCATGCCACCCAGCTGGGCTGATGTCATGGCTGTTTCAAACCCCAGGGCCTTTGCACAGGCTGCTTCCTCAGCCTTGGAGGTGGCGGGTAGTGAGAAGCGTAAATAGCCTTTCGGACTGATTTCACTGCTTGGTCCCAAGTCTAACTCCTCTGCAGACATCTCCCCCCTGAAATTTTTCTTGCCCCCTTTCTATGCCCCTCCCCGGAAGAATTAGCTCCTCTGTAACATGGTGCCTCTAAAAGTGGATCCTGGGGCTTCCCTATTGGCTCAATGGTAGAGAAATCACCTGCCCATGCAGGGATAAGGGTTCGATCCCTGGTCTGGGAGGATCCCACATGCCACAGGGCAACTAAACCTGTGTACCACAACTATTGTTCCTGTGCTCCAGGGCCCAGGAGCTGCAATTACTGAAGCCAACGTGCCCTAGAGCCAGAGAGGCCACTGCAATGAGAAGCCCGTGCACCACAAGTAGAGGGTAGATCCCACTCGCTGCTACTAGAGAAAAGCCCCTGCAGCAATGGAGGCCCAGCACAGCCAAAAATAAATAAATAAAATTATGCATGTCCATGTGCTAAGTCACTTCAGTCATGTCCCACTCTTTGAGACCCCAAGGACTGTAGCCCGCCAGGCTCCTCTGTCCAGGGGTTTCTCCAGGCATGAATACTGGAGTGGGTTGCCATTTCCTTCTCCAGGGGATCTTCCCAACCCAGGGATCAAACCAGCATCTCTTACATCTCCTGCATTAGCACGCAGGTTCTTTACCATTAGCACTGCCTGGGAAGCCCTGATAAAATTCTAAGAATAAATAAATAAAAGTGGATCCCATTCAGGGGTGCATCTGTCTGTGCATCACTGGCCGTACTTCTGACGCCTGGAAGGGGTCAAGGGCATGTCTGTTATCAAATCGTTCTCACAGTGGAAGGACGGCACACTGGGCTGTGTCCAGGGATGGCTCACCAGGCCTTCACACAACTCGTGGAGTTCCTCTCCTTCCTCCTGGCCTTTGCCTGGGGACCCATCCCCTAGAAGAAGCACCGCAGACCCACAGAGGGACGCATGGACAAGGGCGACCCCTTCCCCCAGCCAGGGCTGACCCTTCTTCAAGACACTGCTTGACCCAGAGTCTCTGAGTCCATCTCTTGGTCTTCCAGTCATCACTCTCCATCACTTGAGCAAGGAAGGAGCAGAGGGTGGGTGGAAACCATGCTGACACCTACCTGCACCCCAGCAGCTGGGGCAGTAGCAGGAGGCTGCCTGGCTTCTAGCTGGTTCTTTCTCCTCTCGTTCCCCTCCGCTGGGGCATATGGAGGGGGTAGATTGGGGGTCTCGTGCCTTTTCTGCTATGAAACTTTGATGGGAGACCCTTGGCCTGGCTCTCTCTCTGCCCATCCAAACCCTGATGCCTGTTGTCTAGAGATGCTGCCCAAATGCGTGTGAATGGAAAACAAACGAAGACTCAAGGGTTAGGAGTCCAGAGTCTGATCAGCATCAAAAACAGACACGTATCAGGCGCTTGCTGTATGCCAGACCTTATCTCGTTTTATCTGCAGAGGGCATCAAAGAGATTGGGCGAGCAGGTGGCAGAGCTGGAACCCAGCCCCCGCAGTCTGAACTTCAGGCTACTTCAGACTGACTGGTCTGACATCTGTAAAATGGGTCACAGCTCACACCACCTGGTCCCCTGGAGTCCTGCCAAGAAGACGAGAGAACACATGTGGGCCAGCCTGAGGCCCACGCAAGCAGTGGGGGACCCACAGAACAGCTGATGCAGCCCTAAGGGGTTCCCCCAGAAGTCAGCAGTGGGAGTCTGTTCTGCGGGACCCAACCTAGAGATGGGGAGCCCTAGGCCCCTGATCCACATGAAGGCCACAAGGATCAAGCCCCACAGGCCATGGGAACTGCTGCTCAGGACAGGTGGGCATGTCTGTGTAGCAGGCACAGGGCCCCACTCATGGTTACTCTGACCTCCAAGGCAGGCCAACTGGTAGACACTCTTCCCAACCTCGTCAGCAGAGCTCAGCTGCAGCCATGGCCAGGAAGCCCAGGGTGGGGGCTTTGGCTTCCAGCTCCTTCCACTGAGGCCAGTTTGCCCAATGTCATCACTGGCTCCCCAGCCTTTAAGGTCTGCTATATCCACACATATCACCTCCATCATTATCTAATACCTTCCATAATAGGACTGCTTAAAATAATTCATTATTTATCTGAAATGGAAATATTCTATCACTACCTGGTGAAATCAGTCCGAGGGGCTACTTATACTTCTCTCTTACCTATTGCTTTATGGTAAACTAATTAACTATAAACATAAAACACGGCTCACCATGTATACCTAAAACCATCATACACTTCAGCAGGAGTACAAGGCCCCATTCTGTCTAGCTTTTGAGAAGAGGGTCTCAGTTGCTCCCTCCTCAACCTCTAGACCCTGGAGGTCCCCTTTCCAGGTTTTCCAAAGTTGGGAAGTCCCAGCACATTCCTTTGACCCAGCACATGATGTGGGGTTATAGGGCTGAGCATCCTTACATCTTTCTTGGGAAGAAATCTTGGGCTGTTGACTCTAAAGAACCCCACTTGGATTAGAAGCCAGGACCCCTGAGTTTGAGCCACAGTCATAGGATCCTGGGAGGGTCATTGCCCAAGCCTGAGCTTCCACTGCAAGCAGGAATAACCCTCCCAGCACTTCCCTGGTGGTCCAATAGTTAAGAAGCCACCTGCCAGTGCAAGGGACATGGGTTCAATCCCAGGTCCGGGAAGATTCCACATGCTATGGGGCAACTAAGCCCATGCACCACAATTACTGAGCCTATTAGCCCTAGGATCTGTGCTCCACAGCAAGAGAAGCCCACGCATGACAACTAGAGAAAGCTCACATGCAGCAACGAAGACCCAGTGCAGCCAAAAAATAAGTATACATTTTTTTAAATCAAGAGTTTAAAAGGAATAAACTTCCTAGAGGAAATTTCACTTCCCAAAAGCTCCCAGGATGGCTACTAGCCCATCTTGGGCTCCCAGGAAGGCACAATGACTAGCAATGCCCTCCTCATTCCTGGAAAAAAGTGGTGGGTATTCATATTCTCATGGTTGATGAGCGTGAATAACACCATGGCAGCCCTGAAAAATATCCCCGTTGGTAACAGAGGAAGAGATGTCAACAGGTGCTGGGTCCCCACTTGTTAGAAAAGCCACAGCCATGGCAGCTGGCCGCTTCCTTTCTCAGGCTCCCTGCCTCAGTCTCTCCATCTGTAAAATGGGCGAGCCTTCTGTGTAAACAGGGACAAGGAGGGGCTGAGATTCAGACACTGCCTGAATTTGGAACTTTTCATTCCAGAAGAAGTCTCTCTCTAGGTGGGCAGGGGAAGGACACCCGGTAACTGACACCTTCCCAATTGTGGGGAAACAGGGTGATCTCGCCAGCAGCCCCTTCAGCCCAGCGGTTGGGAGAGATGGGCCCCACACCCATTCCCAACCCCAGCTTAAACCTTAATTGGTTTAAATCAATCCCAACCCAGCACACCTAAATCAGTTAGCCCAGGGTTGGCCCCAGGCCTGGGGTGAAAGTGAAGGACAATCAGGACTGGATTTCACAAATAAAAATACAGTTAAATTTGAATTTCAACTCAACAACAAATAAATTTTGTTTACCATAAGGATATCGATGGAAACATTTGGGATATACTTTTACTAAAAATTCACTCATTGTGGGTCTGAATAACCTGGTGTCTTGTATTTTATCTGGCAACCCTACTTAGGACCCTCATTAGCCAATTGTGGGAAGAAATGCTTTCCCCAGCCCAGGACAGCGAGCAAGAAGCAGGTGGTCTCCAGGCCATTGGCTGTCATCTCACACTCACAGGGGAGGGTGGCCACAGGGCAGGCAGAACATCGAGGAAGTGGAAAGAGGGCTCCTGCATCACTGCCTGGCGCCTGCATTTACTGAGCACTCATGGACCAGGCACCGCACTGAGCATGCCTTTACATACATTAGGACTCAGTATGTTCCCGAGAAAGCCAGGACAGGCAAGGAAGTGAGGCTCAGGGCACTGCTTGGTGACTGTCCGAGGCTGGATTTGAACCCAGGCAATTCAGTTTCTGGGGGATAAGCCACTGCACTACCTTTTTAACATGCCTGCACATGGATTTCCCTGATGCTTCAGTGGTAAAGAATCTGCCTGCCAATGCAGGCGACATGAGTTCAACCCCTGATCTGGGAAGATCCCACATGCCCTGGAGCAACTAAGCCCGAGCACCACAACTATTAAGCCTGTGCTCTAGAACCTGGGAGCTGCAACTACTGAAGCTCAGGCACCTAGAGCCTGTTGGCAACAAGAGAAGCCTGAACACCGCGACTAGAGAGGAGCCCCTGCTAGCCACAACCAGAGAAAGCCCGTGTGCAGCAAAGACCCAGCACA
The DNA here is from genome assembly GCF_049115385.1 of Moschus berezovskii. Taxonomy (NCBI): domain Eukaryota; kingdom Metazoa; phylum Chordata; class Mammalia; order Artiodactyla; family Moschidae; genus Moschus; species Moschus berezovskii. Next base: position 28,937,319 of record NC_142486.1, on the reverse strand, counting down.
GCCGAAGATAAAATTAATTCATTTTAAAAATATTTGCCCACTCCTTATCTTGCTACAGGAGGGTACAGGATGGGGGCTGGGGTGTTGGTTAATTACGTTAGTGATTAATATGCATTTGACCTCGGTTGCACCGGTGAAGAAACACACAGAGCATCACGTGATGGCGCTGCAACGCCCATTGAGTCTGGGACAGGAACAGGGAGGTTGGGCCACCCACCCAGGGACGAGGATGTACGCACCCCGACCCAGTCCCCTTCCTTCCAGATTTCCTTCCTTTTAGGAATGGAAAGAGTTATGACAGCCAACCCCAGAGTCGGAGAGCAATGCCACTGGGCATCCAGTCTGGCAGAGAGGAGCCGCCAGCCACCCAGGGATGGCCCGAGTGAGAAATCCCCATCAGTGCCCAGCCAGGATGGGGAGAGGCCTCGGGTCCCAGGGCATCAGCATGCACGAGCACCCAGCCCCCGCCGGCCTCTGCTGTAAGAAACCCCCCCACCCACACACCGGCAGGGACAGTGGAGCAAGGAGCCAACACGGCAAGCTTCCCCTGCTGGCTCTGAGCCCAGCCTGGCACCGTCCCCGGCTCCCTCAGACAAGGATGAAGCCCACGCATCCTGAGAACCTGTGCTCAGCCTTCAGAATCCTTGAACCCAGGGCCAGCATGGGAGGAGGGGTTGTTGGCTCAGCCAGTTTCAGTGACCCATTCCAAACCAGGGCCAGATGCAAACCTAACCTAGGAACAGAGAGGTGAACGTGGCATATTCCTGCCCCTACGTGGGCTTCCCTGGTGGCTCAGACGGTAAAGAATCTGCCTGCAGTGCGGGAGACCTGGGTTTGATCCATGAGTTGGGAAGATCCCCTGGAGGAGGGCATGGCAACCCATTCCAGTATTCTTGCCTGAAGAATCCCATGGACAGAGGAGCCTGGCGGGTTATAGTCCATGGGGTTGCAAAGAGTTAAACATGACTGAGCAACTTTCACTTTCAGGAGCTCCAGATCACCCTAGGAAGGAAGGAAGGAAGACAGTGGGCCCAGAGCTGGGGCCTGGGCCAAACAGGGGGCCACAGAAACCCAAAGGGGAGCTCCATCACCCTGCATGGAGAAGCTGGTGGAGGTGACGCCCAGGCTGGGCTCAGGGACGAGGAGTCAGGTGATGAAGAGGATAACCCTGGAACCACCATCTTGGTTCTCTCTTAGCTAGCCAGACTCCCTGGTTCCTTGGGCACAGCCAGCACTGTGAGATGAATCACAACCCATTTCGCAGAAGAGGAAAACTGAGGTGCAGAGAGCTCTTAGCATCACCCACCAAGGGGCAGAGAAGGGATCTAAACTTGGGACTTCTGCTGTCATCGCTCTGGGATGGGACTGCTTCCCTGTCCCCTTGCTGCTGCTCCCGGCCAATCCACACCAGGTGCCAAAGCCAAGCCTTCTGTCCAGGCCCTGGAAAACCCCTTTGGCTGGGAGATTTTCTCCAGCAAAGGGTCACATGTTCTCAGCATCCAGGTAAAGCCGTCAGGGTGGACCACAGACCTCAGGGGACTGATACACCCTCTTTTCTCCTAGTCTGTGCCGGGTGAGCAAAATGGGGCCTGGTTGCCTCTGGGCTCACATGGGCAATGGGAAACCACCACAGTATTCTTGCCTTGAGAACCCCACAAAGCAGCAGCTCCTAATACTTGGTTGCGGTGCGGGGCGGGGGGGTGGTGGTCAGTGGTCAGGTCATGGGAGGATGAAGGAAAGGGTGCCTTATAGGGCTGATGGCTCCCAGCCTGGGGTTTGGTAGTTGGGCATGAACCACGAAGTCCACTTAGCTGCCCTCTGATAGAAGCTGGGGTCAAGGTCAGGCTTGGAGGCTCTGAGGTAGACAAGGCCAGTGTTGCAGATTCCCTCACTAGAAGGGAGGGGGTGAGGGGTCAGAGGTGAGGAGTCCCCCATCTCAAGCAGGTGTCGGAAGAAGAGACCTCCACTAACTGACTGCAATTCCAAGGCAGCTGGGGCGCAGAGGCCCTGGGGGCCCTGAGGTTTTCCTCTGAGCACCGCCCTCGCCAGATAAGCTAATTGAGGTTCTGGTTCCACAATGAGCTGACTCAGTGGGCCCGATAAACACTCATTGCAAGTTCTCACCATCCCCAGGGCCTGAACTGGAAACAGAGATATTCGATGCCCTTCTGTAACTTTTATCCAAACTATGTAAAGAACTCTTACAGGGACTTCCCCTGTGGTCCAGTGGTTAATACTTTCAATGCAGGGGTCACAGGTTCGATTCCTGGTTGGGGAACTAAGATCCCACATGTCAAAAAACAAAAAGACAAATAAAAAATAAACAAGGACTCTTACAACTCAATGAGAAGAAAACAAATCATCTAATTAAAAGTGAGCAATATTTGTGAATGGATATTTCTCCCAAAACAGGCCAATGAGACCATGAGAAGATGCTCGGTGTCCTTAGCCATCAGAGGAGATACAAATCAAGGAGATGACCCTTCACACCCGCTCAGATGGCTAGAACCAAAAAACAGACAATAAAGACATTGGCTAGGAGGTAGAAGGAACTGGAAACTTTGTGTAAAATAGAACAGCCACTCTGCAATACAGTTTGTTCTTCAAAAAGTTATACAGATCAACAACAAGGTCCTACTGTATAGGACAGGGAACTGTAGTCAATATCCTGGGATAAACTATAAGGGAAAAGAATATTACAAAAAAAGAATGTCTATGTGTATAGAGCTGAGTCACTTTGATGTACGGCCAAGATTGGCACAACATTGTAAAGCGTTATTTTCAATACCACTATTAAAAAAAAAAAAAGGTTAACCAGAGAATTACCCTATGACCCAGCAATTTCACACCTGGCCATCTATGAAATGAAAGAGAAATGAAAAAACACGTCTGCATAAACCTGTAGGAGCATGTTCACAGCAGCACCATTCACAATAGCCAAAAAGTGGAAACCACCCAAATGTCCCTCATTTCATGAATGGATAAACAAAACATGGCCTGTTCACACAGAGGAATATTATTCAGCCATAAAAAGGAGTGGATTCTGATACCTGCCACGACATGGATGAACCTCAAAAACAGACTTACTGAAAAAGTCAATTTTTTATTCTTTTATATATGTGTGTGTTTGTGCGTGTGTGTGTGTATTTCACTGTTATATATAAAATGGAGAGCTTCCTAGGTGGCTCAGTGGTAAAGAATCTGCCTGCTGATGCCAAAACACGTGGGTTGGATCCCTGGGTCAGGAAGATCCCCTGGAGAAGGAAATGGCTCTAGTGTTCTTGCCTGGAAAATCCCATGGACTGAGGAGGCTGGCAGGCTAGGGGTCACAAAAGAGTTAGACATGACTTAGTGACTAAAGAACAACTATACAAAATGTATATAAAATGTTCAGAAAAGGTAAATCAATAGAAGCATAACATAGATTAGTGGTTGCATGTATCTGGGGGTAGCTGTGGGAATGACTGCAAATGGGCACCAGGTTTCTTTTTCAAGAGATGAAAACGTAAAATTAGATTGCGGTGATGATTCTACAATTCTGTGAATTTATTAAAATTTGTAGAACTGTGCACTTTCAAAAAAAATTAATTTTTTATTTTATTTTTTTGGCCACACCGCAAGGCATGTTGGATCTTAGGTCCCTGACCAGAGATCAACCCTACACCCACTGCATTGGAAGCTCAGTCTTAATCACTGAGCTGCCAGGGAAGTTCAAATTGTGCACTTTAAATAAATGAATCTGGGGGGATGTTGAGTAAACATCAATAAAGCTGCGTTAAAAAAAGATGGCCTCCCAGACCCAGAGAGGTATCTGGAGACCCCCTGGGTGGACCCTGAGTGTGTGACGCTCCCCAGCGGCCTGCCTGTTTCCTCGTCTGCAAAGAGTCGGACATGACAGGGCGGCTGGACTGAACTGAACTGAAAGCAGGATAAGGGCTTCCCAGGAGATGCCATGGTAAAAGAATCCGCCTGTCAATACAGGAGACGTAGGAGATGCGGGTTCTATCCCTGGGTTGGGAAGATCCCCTGGAGGAGGGCATGGCAACCCACTCCAGTATTCTTGCCTGGAGGATCCCCATGGACAGAGGAGCCTGGCAGGCTATCGTCCATGGGGTCACAAAGAGCTGGACACGACTGAGCATGCATGAAAGCAGGATAAGGGCCTCCCTTTTGGGGTGACCCTGCCCTCCCCCCAGTCCCTCCTGCTGAGGGCAGATCCCAGGGGAGTTAGGCAGGGGAGGGGCATTGCTACTGGGGAATCAACTCATTGTGACATTCTCGGAAATGCAAGCACAGCTCATCAGCCAGCAGGCTTGGGCAACATGAACTGACACGGGTGCCAACTGAGACGAGGGGCTGGGCCAGGCCCCTCCCCACCCCAATAGTTCCCCAGGGTCATGGGCATCAGCATTGGAATTCCACCCCCAGGTTTTCTGAGCAGAACAGGAACCCGGGAACTATGCTATGCCAGAGGCATAGCAGGTCAGTCTCCACCAGCTCAGTAACAAGGGGCGTTATCAGTGTAGACTGCTGGTTAGGTGCTCAGACCCTGGGCTCAGACAGACGGGGTCAAATCCCAGCTTGCCCACTAGGTAGCTTTTGATAGCCAGTGAGTTTTATCATTTCTCAGAGCCTCAATTTTTCTAATCCAAAAAATGACCAGGGACCTCTCTAGGGGTCCAGTGGTTAGGAACGTGCCTCCCAAAGCAGGCGACACGGGTTTGATTCCTGCTCTAGAATCAAATGCCAAAGGGCAACTAAGCCCATGCGTCGCAATTACTGAAGCTCACGCGCCCTAGAGCCCGTGAGCCAAAACAAGAGAAGCCACCGCGATAAGAAGCCCATGCACCGCAACTAGAGGGAGCAGACTCCGCTCGCCACAACCAGAGAAGAGCCCGTGGGCAGCAATAAAGACCCAGCACAGCCAAAACCAAAATAAATGAATGAATGATTTTTTAAAAAAACATCACAAGAAAAAATGGTCACGATATTACAGTGCTGGTGTGGCAGACTCTGGCAAGGATTAAAGCCATGGACATAGAACTTTCTGTGACCCTCATCCTGTCTTCCCTCATCACTGCAGGACCCAGAAGGTGGAGCTGGCTGTAAGTGGACAAACAGGCCTGAACAGTCTATTAGGCCACACAGCAGGACAGTGGGCAGCTTTTCTTCTTAACCCAGAAACTCTCACAGAAGAGTTAGGAAAACCTAAACAGAACACTTGGTGGAACAGTCAGGTGATTCCTCAAACAGTTAAACCCAGAGTCACCCTATGACCCAGCAATTTCACTCCTAGATATGTACACAAAAGAACCAGAAACTTACATCCACCCAGAAACTTGTACACGAATGTCACTGCGGCCTTACTTATGGGCACCAAAAGGCAGAAAACCACCCAAAGGTCCATCAACAGATGAACAAACAAAACGGAGTATATCCATACAATGGAATATCATTCAGCCATAAAAAAGAATACTGATGCAGGCCAGGACATGAATGAACCTTGAAAAGTGAAAGCAGCAAGATACAAAAGGCCACGTATTCCACAATTCCACTCATGTGAAAGTCCAGATAGGGAAATCCAGGGGACAGAAAGCAGAGGGTGGTGTCTGGAGGTAGGAGGAGGAGGCTAGGAGGGCTGGTAGTTCATGGGTACCAGGTTTCTTTTTGAGATGTTGAAGATATTCTAAAACTGATAGTGGTGATGGTTGTACATATCTGCAAATACACCAAAAACCACTGAGTTGTACTTTTAAATGGCTGTGTATGTAAACTGTATTTGAATACAACTATTAAAAAAAAAAAAACAACCCTGGGATTTGTACACTGAAGGACCTTTGAGACCCCTGGGTCCAACTCTGGGCCCAGAGATGAAGGAAGTGAGGCTAGGAGGGGGAGAGATTTGCCCAGGGTCACTCGGGGTTCCTGTTGCCTGGGGCCAGAAGGAACGGGGTTGGTGTGTGTGGGGGGCTTGACCTGCAAGGTCAAGGGCAGAGGGGTGCCAGGGGTCAGGAATGGTGCGCACCAGCTGGTTGGAATATCTGGCAAGCGCTGTGCAGACCTCCTAGCCCCCAGTTTCTGGTTCTTCAAGCAGCCCAGGGTCCTTCATCTCTGCCAAGATGAAGGGCAGGAGGGAACCATGTGCACATCCTTGTATACGAGGGAGGCTGTGTCCCAAGCATGTCAAATGATCCCCTTATTTTAAGGGGTTTATGCGCATAGTCACTTAGTCGTGTCCAACTCTTTGAAACCCCATAGACGGTAGCCCGTCAGTCTCCGCTGTCCACGGGATTTTCCCAGGCAGGAATACTGGAGCAGGTTGCCATTTCCTTCTTCACAGGATCTCCCCAAACCAGGGATCGAACCCAAGTCTCCTGCAATAACAGGAAGATTCTTTACCACTAGCGCCATCTGAGAAAGGTTATTTTAAGGGAAGGGGGTGTGAAAGATACTTGGAGGGGTGAAGGGGCCCACCGGGAAGGACACAGCCCAGAGTAGAAGCCGGTTTGTGTGATCCTAGACCCCACAGATGGAAGGGGTGCCTTGCTTCCAGACTGGGGTAGGCAGGGGTAGGGGGAATTCTCCACTGAGAGGGCACACCAAGGAACCAGTGCTGGGACAGTAAGTCACAGGAGCCCCCGAATCCAGGTAGAGCCCTGACGTCTCCACCCTGCCCCGGGCCTTCCATGGTCCCTGAAATAACTGGTGGGATTGGGGCCTGGGAGAAACCCACCTCCCGTCCACTCCACCCAGAGGCTTCTCTCTGCCCTCATTCTCCCCATGACCTGGCTGAGTGCCCAGGCTCACATCCCTTCTCACCCAGTGAGCCGCCCAGGCTTTGGAAGAGGATCTCTGGGGTCGGACGGTGGCTCTCGGTCTCCCCCAGCTCCTCAATGACCCAAGGTTACATGTTCCCCCCCGGCCCACCAGCCCATTGGGATGATCCTGTAAACCCAGCCAGGACACACATCAAAGCTGTGGCCAAGGGGTGAGAAAGAGCTGTGAGCTTGAAGGCCAAGACCCCACAAGTAGGTGCATCATTTTTATTGGGTCTAGATCTTTCTGGAGGTTCAGGGAGGCCCTGGGGTGGAGGAGGACAGCCAGTCACAAGGTGAAGACGCAGCCTGGCCAATCCCAGGGCCGGGGGAGAGGCCTCAGGACACATCAGAGTTGCCCTCGGCTCTGAATCTAAGAGCCCAGAGGGAGTTTCGAGAAACACCGGCACCTCTCAGATAGGCCTTCGCTGGCCCTCTAAGCGGTCCCTTCCCAGTCCTCAATTCATCATTAAACCACGTCCACCAGGCCATTCCACAGCTCTAGAGCCTTCAGTGGCTCCCTAGCCCCCGGCACTGGCGACACCCCTCATCCCCACTCCAGCCTCAGGGACTTGGTCCTGGACTCCATCCTCTGATGCCTCCCCTGGTTTGCCATATGCTGTTCCCAACTGGCTTTCCTCTTCTCCACCCAAAAAGTTCTACTCAATGGTCAAAACTCCAGCCCCATAGCAGTCATCTCTGACAGCCTTGGGGAACTTGATTCAGAAATGAAAGGCAACCTACAAACTTGAGATGTTAAAGCTGAAACTCCAATACTTTGGCGACCTTATGCGACGAGTTGACTCACTGGAAAAGAGTCTGATGCTAGGAGGGATTGGGGGCAGGAGGAGATGGGGACGACAGAGAATGAGATGGCTGGATGGCATCACTGACTCGATGGACATGAGTTTGAGTGAACTCCAGGAGTTGGTGATGGACAGGGAGGCCTGGCGTGCTGCGATTCATGGGGTCGCAAAGAGTCGGACATGACTGAGCGACTGAACTGAACTGAACTGAACAAACTTGAGAAAAACTATTCACGACATTTGATAAAATGTTATTGTTTCTTATAATTTTAAGTGGAAAAAATTAAGCATGTAATGGTAAACACAGTACCCTACTTTTTGCATTGGACGAGAAGAAGTAAGAATATCTATTGTTTGTAGTTTAGTTGCTAAGTTATGTCTGACTCTTTTATGACCCCATGGACTGTAGCCCGCCAGGCTCCTCAGTCCACGGGATTTCCCAAGCAAGAATATTGAAGTGGGCTGCCATTTCCTTCTCTAGGAATATCTGTATGTACCTATTATGTTCAGTTTTGCAAAAAGAAAGGAAAATGAACAAAAACTCATAAAAACAGTCCCTCAAAGGGAGCTGGTTGGGATTAGAGACGAGGGGTCCCGGATGGGAGTGGGCTTCTGAACTTTGTTCCATTCATATATTGTTTTATGCTCCAGAAATGAAATTAAAAAAGAAAGCAAAAACACCCAAATGTGAAAACAAAATAGAAACAAGTGAACCTATGCGTGTAACAAATTGATAACAGAATCACAGTGAGAAAAGTACTTCTCAGAACTTTTGAATACAGTGATCGGACTGTATTTCCTCACGGTGACACAGTGTAAGGATGAAAAGAAATGCAAAGGAATCTTAGCTAGCATCCAGTAATGTTTTTTAGAAAACAGAAATGAAATTTAGAACACATAAAATTAACCATTTTAAAGGTTACAATTCAGTGACATTCAGTATTCACAATGCTGTGTATTGCTATTACTGTTCTAAAACATTTTTGTCACCTCAAAATAAAACCCTCAAACCACTAAGCAGTCACTCCTCATTCCCCTTCCGCCGCCAATCTGCTTTTGTCCACTGTTTATTTTTAGAAGTTTCCACTATTACACTTTTGAAACGATTCTATACATATTGCAGGATAAGCAAAAAGTAAAAACTGATATTAGAAGTCTAGATTTTCAGTGTAAGAGAAGAGAAATACAGATATGATGTAAAAACAGTTAGGATGAATAGGTATTTGTACACCCATGCCCACAGCAGCACTACTCTCAGCAGCCAAGAGGTGGAAACAAACCAAATCTCCATAAACGGAGGAATAGATAAACAAAATGTGGTATAAACATACAATGGAATATTGTTCTGCCTTGAAAAGGGAGGAGACTCTGACACATTGTATAACAAGGATGAGACTTGAAAGATTATGTTAATTGAAAGAAACCAAACACAAAAGGACAGATATTATATGATTCCCCTTATATGAAGTACCTAGAATAGTCACATTCATAGAAAGTAGAATGGTGGTTATGAGGCGCTGGGCAGAGAAGGTAATGGGCAGTTCAGTTCAGTTCAGTTCAGTCGCTCAGTCGTGTCCGACTCTCCGCGACCCCATGAATCACAGCACGCCAGGCCTCCCTGTCCATCACCAACTCCCGGAGTACACTCAAACTCATGTCCACAGAGTCGGTGATGCCATCCAGCCATCTCATTCTCCGTCGTCCCCTTCTCCTCCCGCCCCCAACCTTTCCCAGCATCAGAGTCTTTTCCAGTGAGTCAACTCGTCTCATGAGGTGGCCAAAGTATTGGAGTTTCAGCTTTAGCATCAGTCCCTCCAATGAACATCCAGGATTGATCTCCTTTAGAATGGACTGGTTGGATCTCCTTGCAGTATAAGGGACTCTCAAGAGTCTTCTCCAACACCACAGTTCAAAAGCATCGATTCTTCGGCGATCAGCTTTCTTCACAGTCCAACTCTCACATCCATACATGACCACGGGAAAAACCGTTGCCTTGACTAGACGGACCTTGGTCGGCAAAGTAATGTCTCTGCTTTTTAATATACTATCAAGGTTGGTCATAACTTTCCTTCCAAGGAGCAAGCGTCTTTTAATTTCATGGCTGCAATCAGCATCTGCAGTGATTTTGGAGCCCAAAAAAACAAAGTCTGACACTGTTTCCACTGTTTTTCCATCTATTTCCCATGAAGTGATGGGACCAGATGCCATGATCTTTGTTTTCTGAATGTTGAGCTTCAAGCCAACCTTTTCACTCTCCTCTTTCACTTTCATCAAGAGGCTTTTGAGTTCCTCTTCACTTTCTGCCATAAGGGTAGTGTCATCTGCATATCTGAGGTTATTGATATTTCAGTTACTGTTTAATGGGTACAGAATTTCAGTTTAGGATGATGAAAAGTTCCGAGATGAGGGATGGTGGATGATAGCTGCAAAAAATGGTTAAGATGGTAAATTTTGCTATAAATACTTCACCACATGGGACTCACTTGGTGGTCCAGTGGCTAAGACTGCACGCTGCCAGTAAAGGGGACCAGGGTTTGATCCCTGGTTAGGGAACTAGATCTCATGTACCACAACTAAAAGATTCTGAGTGTTGTAAGATCCAGCATAGTCAAATATATATTTTATCACAATAAAAAAGTAATTAAGAAAATACTGTTTCTGATATGTGAAATCTGAATCAGAAATATCAATACATACTCAGGTATCAGACTTCCCTAGTAGCACAGACGTTAAAGCATCCGCCTGCAATGCAGGTGACCTGGGTTCGATCCCTGGGTTGGGAAGATCCCCTGGAGAAGGAAATGGCAACCCACTCCAGTATTCCTGCCTGGAGAATTCCATGGACAGAGGAGCCTGGCAGGCTACAGTCCACGGGGTCACAAACAGTAAGACACGACTGAGCGAATGTACAACAAATGTGTACACGATTTTCACATACAAATATATTTTCTGAAATGGTCCAGGAGCACTGACACCCCAGTAGCAATGGGCACACCTCATACTCAGGTTGTGGTTTCTAAACATCATTTCTTCTTAACTGAGGCTCTTCGGAGAAATGGCCCGTTCCAGGTGGCCTTACGATATCTTGTACCAAAAAGCAAGAAAGCTACCAAAGATAAAAAGAATCATGCCAAAGGTCACAAAAGCCAGCTTGAAGGGACTCCCCTTGGCTAAACTGAGACTTCTGAACTTTGAGACGAACAGTGACTATAATGAACGGCAAGGTATTCAATAAATAAATATCTCTGTGTCCACACTGATACCGTGTGTATCCTCGTCATTCACAGATTCAGTATTCGCAAGTTTGTCTGCTCACTAGACTTTATTTGTAATCCTCAAATCAACACTCACTCATCCAGCAACAGTCACAGTCATTCTTGGACATGTACCAAGTGGTAAAAAAAAAGATGTATTTGACATGGATTTTCACAGGTAAGGTTGAACAAGGCAACACCCTGCCTACCTGGTTCAGCTCTCCGACCATAAACAAAAGTCCTTCTTGTGGTCTGACTGCCAGGGTTTTTACCCCCACCTCGCATTTTTGTGGTTTTTGTCGGTGATTTTGCTGCTGAAAATGGCCCCAGGCATAGTAAAGTGCTGTGCAGTGCTCCCAAGCCCAAAAAGAGGCTAAGACGTGTGTTGCAGGGAAAATGTGCGTGAGATAAGCTTCATCCAGGCATGAGTTTCAGCACTTTTGGCCATGAGCTCAATGCAATGAATCAACAACACATATTGAATAAAAAGATTTTAAACAGAAATACACAAAAACCAAAGTTACACAGTGATTGGTTGACCAAAAGATTGTGACCCAAGACTCTCAGGAAGCTAATCCTGTATTTCCTCTAAGAGCAATGGTTCAGGGTTTGAGGTGACCCCACAGAGCCTAACTACCACGAATAATAGAAATTGACTGTATTTGAAAAAACACAAGTGGGGGAAAGCTCTTCCCATAGAATACCAGGCTTCCCAGGTGGTGCTGTGGTAAAGAATCCACCTGCCAATGCAGGAGATGGGAGATGTTAAGAGATGCAGGAGACACGAGTTCGATCCCTGGGTTGGGAGGATCCCTTGGAGTAGTAAATGACAACCCACTCCAGTATTCTTGCCTGGAAAATCCTATGGACAGAAGAGCCTGGTGGGCTACAGTCCATGGGGTCATAAAGTGTCGGACATGACTGAGCATGCACGCAAGCAAGCAAATAGAAGAACATTAGCTAAAAACATAGAAGGAAAGATAGAAAAATAAGCTTTGCAGACTCCAATGTGGTAACCAATTCACAATCAAGCAAGGATCTCTGCTGGCTGTGGAAGCCCTGGGTGAAAGGCTATTTGGGGACAGCATACTCTCCCAGTGCCAAGATATCATCACCCCATGGGCTGCTTATTGCACAAGGGACAATAGAGTGTAAAATGGAGAAACCAAGCAGGCAACACCAAAATTTAGAAACAAACTCAACATCACTGAGTGATATATACAGCTGGTATGAGTTCCCCACTGTGATGCAATGAAACGTCACCCATGGGGTATTCTTGCTTAACCAGTTGCATCAGAATCTAGTTAAGACTCTAGGCTTAAGCCTTCCAGGTGACAGGACATACAGGAGACAGAGGAGCATGAAGCCCCTCAGGATCACATCATTAGGAAATATGAATTTGAGAGCATCTATAAGGTGATGATGAGGGGATTCCCTGGTGGCTCAAAATCTGTAAAGAATCTGCCTGCAATGCAGGAGACATGAGCTCAATCCCTGGCTTGGGAAGATCCCCTGGAGAAGGGAATGGCTACGCACTCCGGTATTCTTTCCCGGAGAATTCCATGGACAGAGAAGCCTGGTGGGCTACAGTCCATAGGGTTGCAAAGAGTCGGATATGACTGAGCGACTAACACTTTCATAAGATGAAAGTTCTCAATTCAGTTCAGTAACTCAGTCGTGTCTGCCTCTTTGCGATCCCATGAATCACAGCACACCAGGCCTCCCTGTCCATCACCTCCCAGAGTTCACTCAAACTCATGTCCATCGAGTCAGTGATGCCATCCAGCCATCTCATTCTCTGTTGTCCCCGTCTCCTCCTGCCCCCAATCCCTCCCAGCATCAGAGTCTTTTCCAGTGAGTCAACTCGTCGCATGAGGTGGCCAAAGTATTGGAGCTTCAGCTTTAGCATCAGTCCTTCCAATGAACACCCAGGACTGATCTCCTTTAGAATGGACTGGTTGGATCTTCTTGTAGTCCAAGGGACTCTCAAGAGTCTTCTCCAACACCACAGTTCAAAAGCATCAATTCTTCGGCGATCAGCTTTCTTAGATTCTTCTAAAAGTCAAAGTCATGGGGGAAAGAAAGATAGCAGGATGAAAACAGTAAAAGATTGAAAGACCGCCCGGAGTAGGAAATGGCAACCCGCTCCAGTATCCTTGCCTGGAAGTTCCCATGGACAGAGGAGCCTGGAGGGCTACAGTCGCAAAGATTGAAAAGACATAACCAAATGTGAGGTATGAACCGGGTGGGAGAGGATCCTGGTTTTAAAAAAGCAGCTATGAAGGGACTTCCCTGGTGGTGCAGTGGTTAAGAATCTGCCTTGCAATGCAGGGGACACGAGTTTGATCCCTGGTTCTGGTACTGGGATCTCACATGCCACACAGCAATAGGGCCCATGTACCACACCTGCTGAGCCTGTGTGCTCTGGAGCCTGAGAACCCAAGTAGAGAAGCCCCCATGCACTGCAACAAAAGACCCCTCATAGTGCATCGTGGGTCCTATAAGCCGCAGCTGAGAACCAATGCAACCAAAAATAATTTTTTTTAAAGGCAGCTATAAAATATATTTTTATAGATTGAGACAACTGAGAATATCTGACTGTAGACTGGATACTGGAAGCTATTGAAATTCTGCTAATTTTCTTGGACATAATAATGTATTCTCTCATAGTACAGTTCATTTTGCATCCAGCCAGGCCTGGGTCCAACTTCTGGGCAAAACATACCAGTTAGTAATTACTCCCACTCTTTGCTAAGACCTGGGTGAGGGATGCTGTTTATACAGGGTCCAATTGCCCAGGTGTGCATCCTTCTTGCTGGCTGTGTGACCTCGGGCAACTTACTGAACCTCTCTGGACCTTACCTGTAACATGGAAGAAAGCACCAAACTCACATGACTATTTGAGGATTAAATTAAATAAAACCTTCTGGCTCAGCTGGTAAAAAATCCGCTTGCAATATGGGAGACCTGGGTTCAATCCCTGGGTTGGGAAGATCCCCTGGAGAAGGAAAAGGCTACCCACTCCAGTATTCCGCCCTGGAGAATTCCATGGACTGTATAGTCCATGGGGTCGCAAAGAGTTGGACACGACTGAGCGACTTTCACTTTCACTTCACTTTCTCTTGAAGGGCTTAGTTCAGACTGGCACAAAACAAGTTCTCAGTAATGTTATAGATTTTCAGCTGTAGAAAGAGCAGCTCATCTTTCCAGAGGCTGCTTTGGGGCAATGACTGAGCACAGTGGTGCTACTAAGACATGTCTCTTCCTGAGAGAGATTTTATGTATATTCCTTATTTATGGATATATACACATTCACACACACACACACAGACCTTCCTCATTTACCATGGGATTACATCCCCAAATACCCATAAGTTGAAAATATAAATGGAAAATGTACTTAATAAACCTGATCTTCCAAACATCAGAGCTGAGCCTTACCCACCTTGAACATGCTCAGAACACTTACATTAGCCCACGGCTGGGCAAAAGCACCTAACGGAGCCCACTTTACAGTCAAGTTGTGTAACCCATGCAGTGTATTGAGTACAGCACCGAAAATGAAGTACAGAATAACAGTAAGGGCATTGGTCGTTCACCCTTGTGATCGCGTGGCTTCCACTGCCCAGCCTCACAAGGCAGGAGCATATTACGTATTGCTCGTCCAGGAAAAGATCAAAATTCAAAACTGGAAGTCAGGTCTTTACTTAAGGCACAGCGCTTTCACACTGTTTAAAGCGAAAAATGGGGGCCAGTGGTTAGGAATCCAGCTGCCAAAGCAGGGGACGCGGGTTCAACCCCTGCTGCCGGAAGAGTCCACATGCCGAGCGGCTACTGAGCCTGCCCTCTCGAGCCTGTGCTCTGGAACAAGGGAAGCCACAGCAGTGAGAAGCCTGTGTGCCACGACTACAGAGGAGCCCCCGCTTGCCACTATTAGAGAAAGCCCACACACAGCAACGAAGACCGAGAGCAGCCAAAAATAAAGCTTTTTTAAAAAGTAAAAAGTTTAAGTTGAACCACCATAAGTAGAACCACTGTATATTGGAGATGGTCTGTCCGAGAATATATACACCCACATAAATATAATTAATAGGTGGGACATTCCACCTTGAATTTTAGAGGCCAAGTCATGCACCTCTGAGCAAGCCTGGGGAGGTGGCCCTTGTCTCCATCCAATTTGCAGATGAAAAACCTGTGTGCCCACAACACACAGGGCTGGGTCCCAGTCAGGGCCCTTCCCACGACGCCTCATCTCTCTCCTGCTGGACTCTATGAACATGGGGACATTAGGGCTGCCCAGACTCCAAGGGGGACAGAGGTGAAGAAAGGGCCCCGGTCTGCTGCATACCTCTCTTTTGTTTGTTTGTTGCCAGTTTCTCACTAAAGAAGGCAGATGGGACTGGGCACGGCCTTGGGCGGGGTCTCCATTCTGTAAAGGCTTTTCTACCCCCGGCCACGGCCCAAGCACTAGGCTGGACACAGAGTGACACGTGGATGTTGCCACCCAGGAGACCACAGTCCCATATGTCCATAAATCCCTGTGTGTCGGGGGCTTGTGAAGCCAGCCAAGCACATTTTTTTGAGCTTCCCTGGTGGCTCAGAGGCTAAAGCGTCTGCCTGGAATGTGGGAGACCCGGGTTCGATCCCTGGGTCGGGAAGATCCCCTGGAGAAGGTACTGGCAACCCACTCCAGTACTCTTGCCTGGAGAATCCCATGGAGGGAGGAGCCTGGTGGGCTACAGTTCATGGGGTCACAAAGAGTTGGACACGACTGAGCGACTTCATTCACTCACTCGCTCAGAGCACTGTAGCAGTTTCTACCCGCAGAAGTAGCAAGCTACCTGGGAGGAGACCAGGTTTCAGGTGAGTCAGGGCGGGGAGGGGTCTATTAGTCACACTGTTAAAGTTGCCGTTTGGCGCTCAGTCCTGTCTGACTCTGAGACCCCATGCACTGAAGCCCGCCAGGCTCCTCTGTCCATGGGATTCTCCAGGCAAGAATACTGGAGTGGATTGTCATTTCCTTCTCCAGGGGATCTTTCTGACCCAGGGATTGAACCCAAGTCTCTTGTGCCTCCTGCGTTGCAGTTGGATTCTTTCTACTGCACCACCTGGAAAGCCCCTATTAGTCAGTGGAGGGCAAATAAGGGGAGCCAGGGGGTGTATGGAGGTATCTTCAAGAACAGGGTTCAGCAAACTATGGCCTCCAGGACAACACTGGCTCACTTCCTGCTTTTATAAATAAAGCTTTATAGGCACAGAGCCACACCCATTCATTTACATATTGCCTACTGCCAGCCCCTCCCACTTTCTTGTCTCAGACTCTTTGTGCCAAGTAGCATCCAGGGCACCCTCTCCCACTCTGGTCATGACCAGGCTCCCTCCCAATCTGCCTGCCCACGGGTCCCTTAGTGACCTGTGCAGAGAGCGCTGGCAGCTGCTCCCTCAGTCCTAACAGCTTTTTGTAGCTATTTATGTAGCAAAATCACAATGAAACGTCTTCTTCCCTTAAAAAATGACAAGCAGAGCTGAACTGCTGTGACAGAGATTGGATGGCCCACGAAGAAGTCGCAGGAGTGCCAGGCTTTGTCGGTTTTGTTCTCTGCCGCTGTCTCCCGAGCACCTACCCCAGCGTGGAAGGCTAGAAAGGGACACGAAGCTGCCTCTAACATCACCTTCTAGTTCTGTTAAGGTGAACTCTTTCCAAGGGCTTTTGCAAAGTATCCGACTTTTGATGGAACAGATGACAAGGAGGGGCCCCCCGATGTGGCCCTCAGCCCCCTCTGGCCTGCCCGTCCCTGGTGTGGCTGGTCTCCCGCCCTGCCCGTGGCGGCCTGGGGCTGCCCTGCAAGCCCGGCCAGGCCTGTGAGTCATCAAGGGCTGACTCACTCGCTGTCTAAAAATATATATGTCTCATGTTGGCGGGTGTTGCTTTGATCACTGTTTGCACTCATTCCGGTCATTTTCTGCTCAAGTTAGAGCCCTGAGCGGGCAAGGTCTGGGTTTTCACCACTCTGGGTCCCCACGTTCCAGTTCTGTCCACTGCCTGAAAAGCATCTGGAAGGAAGTGCTTGGATGTTTTGTACAGACTGCCCACTGCTTCTCATTTACTGTGTGACCCTGGGCAAATCACCCAACCACTCTGAGCTCTCAATTTCCATCATCTGTTGCCAGGACGAAACGAGCCAAGGAGGCTCTGCCGATGCCGTGGTGCTTCTTCCTACCTGAGTAAGGGGCGGGGGTGGGGGTGATCTGCCTACTGACCCCCCCGCTGGGCTTTTCTCTGCCAGTGATACCATCTGACATCACCTCAACATCCAAGAAAATCGGGAAGCTGAGCCGATGCCGAGTTCTGGATCTCGGTGCCAAGCGCCGGGGAAGCTCCAGTTACAGAAAACAAGTGGAAACCACAGGCCCCGGGCTGAACGTGGAACTAATTTGGGAAGCAGTGAGGAACAGCAGAACATAGCCTGGAGGTTGTTCTACCCCGAGCCAGGCCACTGTCCAGGTGGGACATCTGGGGCCCCATGGAATCCTCCAGCACCTGCTTCCTTCTGCAGAGGGCTGGGGGCCAGGACAGGGACCCACCTCAGGGTAGCTGGGTGGAGATTCAGAGCACAGGCCTCGGAGACTGGAGCGACTACACTCGGATCCTCTATGCTGTGTGACCTGGGGGCTGTGGCCTCACCTCTCTGAGCCTCGACTGTCACATCTATGAAGTATGGGAATTAGGAATGCCTTTCTCATTGGGCTGCTACATAAAAGGTTTAGCGCTATGCCCAGCACCAATCCAACCCTCAGGAAGTCAGAAACGTGGAAACAGGACTTGGGAGACGGGGAATATGGTAGTGAAAACTGGTAAGGTCCTCGTTCATGTATTCATTCAACACACACTTATGGAGCATCTCCTCTATGCCAGCTACCATTGGGAACAAGACAGACCCAGCCCTGTCCCCAAAAGAAAGCGAGCAGATAATACGTAGCTGTAATAATCTTATGAAGAAAAAGAACAGGGTTTTTGGATGGAGAATAATGGGGGGCGGCGCTCAGGGGAAGACTGAAAAATTGGCATCGGAGTGAAGGTCTGAAGTGTGAAGTGGATTCAGCGAAAGGCAGATTGGAGGAGGGAACTCTAGGCAGTGGAAGAGCATTGCAGCGGCCCTGAGGCAGGAGAGAACTGAGGGGCTAGGGGTTGGGGGGCTAGAGATTCAGCAGGGTCAGCCACAGTCAGGATTTTGGATTTTATTCCAGCCGTCCAGGGAGTGGTGCTGGCATCGTGAGCGCTGCCTCTTGGGGGAGGCGCTGAGCGTTCTGGAGCACAGGGCTGGTCCAGTGCCCCCCTGCCCCCGGCAGGCAGCATGCTCTGAGGCCAGATGCAGCAACTGCCATGCCATCCCCTAAAGGCTAGGGGGATGCCCACAATCCACTTGGGGGCCTCCGCAGGCCAAAGACCAAGAATGGCCTGGGGTAGGAGGGGTCAGCTCAAGACGGTGGACTTGAGGAAAGTCAGGGAACCCCCCACTGTCCCTCCTACAAAGGATGAAACACAGAGGGGAGAAGTGACTTGCCCAGGGTCACATGATGTGTTTGCGGAGCCCCTACAATAAGGCAGGTCCTGTGATAAGCACAGGGAATAGGAGGGTACACAGTAAGACGTGCTCCTTGTCTAAGGTTCCCCATACTCCCCAGACAAGGATATTTAAACTGACACCTGCAGCTGACATCCCCAGAGATGACCGCTCCCCAAATCCTCCACCTCCTCGCTCAGTTCCCGTTTGGCCATCTGCCCCTCCCCCAGGCCCGCTGATTTGAGGGTTTGTTTGGTGGCACACAGTTCACATTCTTCCCTCCCCCCGAGTGGCACACACACTGCCCGGCTCCTGCCTTATCTTCAGTATCTTGTCTCAGATGGGCCATTAGAGTCAGGGAAACGATGCCTCTTGGACAGAGGGACAAATGGAAAGACAGATCAAAAAAGTGAGCCTGTCATGAAAGTCTACAAATAATAAATCCTCAAGAGGGTGTGGAGAGAAAGGAACCCACCTACACTGCTGATGGGAATGGAAATTGGTGCAGCCACTGTGGAAAACAGTATGGAGGTTCCTTAAAAATCTAGAGTTGCCGTATGATCCAGGAATCCCACTCCTGGGCATATAATCCAGAGAAACTCTAATTGGGAAAGATACATGCATCCTAATGTCCAAGGCAGCACTAGTCACAACAGCCAAGACATGGAAGCAACCTAAATGTCCACTGACGGCTGAAAAGATAAAGAAGACGTGGTGTGTGTATGTATACACACACACACACACACACATATATATACACACTGGAATATTACTCAGCCATAAAAAAGAATGAAGTGTTATTTGTGGGAATATGGATGGATGGAGAGATTATCATACTAAGTGAAGTCAGACAGAGAAAGACAAATACCATGATATCACTTATGTGTGGAATCTAAACTATGATACAAGTGAACTTCTTTGCAAAATAGAAACAGACTCACAAACATAGAAAACCTTATGGTTACCCAAGGGGAAAGGGAGTAGGGGAGGGGTGAATTAGGAGTTTGGGGTTAGCACATATAAACTACCAAATATAAAACAGATAAACAAGGTCCTACTATATATGGATAGCATAGGGAGCCATATTCAATATCCTATAATAAATCATAGTGGAAAAAATAAATATATTATACATATATAAAACTGAATCACTTTGCTATAGACCAGAAACTAACACAAGACTGTAAATCAACTACACTTTGATAAAATTAAACTTTAAAAAAGCAAGCCTCTGGCATTCATCCCACCTCACTTCTCTACTAAGGCTGTCCTACTGGGCCGGCAGGAACCTGGCCCGCCCCCAGGCCTTGAGACACGGGGCAGGCCCTGTCTCTCAAACAACTAAGCAGCTGCCCTCTGACCTGCCCTGGGAGGGTGATGTCATCTTTGCCCTTGGAAAGGGGGTTCTGGAGGGAGGGGCACTTAAGGCACAAGTGGAAGGGAGAGGGGTCGTGGGCAGGTGGTGAGAAGCCAGGCTGTCTGTCTCCCAAAGGCTCTGTGAGCCAGGCAGCAGCAGGCAGGGTGGGTGGATCAGAACCCTTGTTCCCAGACGTCTGTCTCAGCTGCCAGGCCCCGGCCAGGCAGGTCAGCACTGGCCCTAGGTGCAAAACATCGCTGCGAGAGGATTCCAGCACAGGCAGTGCACACCTGAGCCATCTCCTCCTCCTGCCCGCTTGCTGTTGCTGTCCAGTCACTAAGTCTCTGGCCCTCTGCGATCCCATGGACTGCAGCACGCCAGGCTTCCCCTGTCCTTCACCATCTCCCAGTTTGCTCAAGATCACGTCCATTGGGTCAGTGATGCCATCCAACCATCTCATCCTCTGTCGTCCCCTTCCCCTCCCACCCTCAGTCTTTCCCAGCATCAGGGTCTTTTCCAATCAGTCAGCTCTTCACATCAGGTGGCCAAAGTATTGGACCTTCAGCAGCAGTCCTTCCAATGAAGATTCAGGGTTGATTTCCTTTAGGACTGACTGGTTTGATCTCCTCTCCCTCCACTCCCCACCCCTAGCAAAACAGGAGCTCCCCGGCTCCCTGTGTCACTGTTCCTCCCAGAGTCCAGGGTCCAAGTTCAGGGGCAACAGGAAGTCATGGAGATGATCATCCATCCCAAGTTTGTCTGGTTCCTGGGGACTTGTGGAACATGGGAATTTCAGTGCTAAAATCAGAAGAGTCCTGGAAAACCCAGGGCCTTATGGTCACCCTACCAACTGCTCACTCAGTGAGAATTGAGGGTATCCAGAAGGTCCCCGCTTCCCAGATCATCTCAGCTTCCTTATTTGCCTATGGCAGGCACCTAGAATTCCACTATTACAGAGGAAAATCTCCTAAAGACGCTCAGTCATACCGGCAATCAGAAAAGGCAAACTGAAATAACGAGATGTGATTTTTTTTTCCTAAGATTGGCCCAAATGAAAACGTTTGTTAATAATGAGTCTGACCTTGGTGCTGGGAAATGATCTTGCAATGCTAAATAGTACAGACCTTCAGGAGGGTGGCGGGAGGGGGTGGCCAGTATGCACTGCTGTGGCCCAGCAACCCTGCTTCCGGGGGCGTCCCTGGAAGAACATTTGCCCAAGGGGCCTCAGGAAAGGATGCTGGTTGGGAATGAGACCCTGACACAGACTATGATGAGGATAAAGCTTGAAAACGTGATGCGAAGCGAAAGCAGCCCGACACATGGAACACGTTGCATAACTCCATTTCTATGAAATACCCAGAACGGGTCCATCCAGAGAGACAGAAAACAGGCAGTGGTTGCCAGGGCCTTGGGGAGCTTAATGGGTACAGGGTTTTTCCTTTGGTGGGGGGGTGATTTTTTTAAAAGTCAGAAACTAGATAGAGGTAGCTGAACTGTTCACTTTCAATTAGCTAACTTTGTTATGTGAATTTCCAAAAAAGTGCCTTGTCAATAATATTGAGACCCACCCCATGCTCTGACAATCTAATGCGGTGGGATGGAGGTTCAAGAGTGAGGAGACATATGCATTCTGATAGCCGATTCCTGTTGATGTATGGCAGAAATTAACACAACTTTGTAAAGCAATTATCCTCCAATTAAAAAAATATTGCTGAGACCCAGGAGCCACCTGACTGTCACTCAGGGGGCATCCCGCGCCCCTGATACAGCCACCGAGAGAGGGCGGTGTGGAGGGGAAGTGGGAAGACCTCCAATCTAACCCACAGTGTGGCCAAGCTTCCACGTGCACACAGTCCAAGGCCTGGACTTGCGGGGCAGGTTCAGAGGAGGCCCTCAGGGTGGGGTGTTCGTGCCTGACCCCCTGGGGCCTGGCTGCCTCCGTCTCTCCTTATTCCACACTCAGCCTGGCCCCATCAGTGCAGCCTCCGCCCACCAGGCATGTGGGTTCTTAGAGCCCACGACCGCAGAGAGAACCAAAGAGGACTCTCCATCTAAAGATGTACAAGTAAAAGGATATCGTGTTCTCCCCACCTCAAAAAAAAAAAAAAAAAGATGGGGACAGGGAAGAAAAGAGAAACAAAACAGGCCAAATGCAAAGACACTGAAACTGGACACACTGGGGTCTGTCGTGCTAGTCTCCCTACTTCGTACACGGTGAAAATTCTCCTAATAAAAAGTAAAAACCACACGCCCCAAACAGGCTGAATTGATGAACGCTTAGAGGAATGGATTTTGCTATTGTTCAGTCGCTCAATCGTGTCTGATTCTTTGCGACCCCACGGACTGCAGCACACCAGGCTTCCCTGTCCTTCACTATCTCCCAGAGTTTGCTCAAACTCCAGTCCATTGAGTCCATGATGATGTCACCCAACCAGAGGAACGGATAGATGTGTGATAAATCAGGTTTGGTAAACTACTAACAAAACAATGTTACAGCAATACATTTACATACAAATGCAATACAACGTTTTTTGTAATGCAATACAGATGTTATAGCAACACATTTGAGATGTTTTATAATGAAAAGTTAGGGGGGAAGTAGCAACATAAGTAAAACTACAAAACCTTTAATAAAAGCCCTCATTTAATACAGAACATCTTCCAGGGCTTAGCCTGCATCAGACTGTCACCTCTCTGAGCCTCGTGTCTGGGACATGTAGGGAACTGACACCCCCCCACCCCACCATCCTCACTGGGAAGCAGAAAAGCCAGCACCCCACCCCAGGCCCAGCACACAGTAGGCCTTCAGGAGAATGCTGCCTCCAGTCCTCAAAGCTTCAGAGCCACTTCAGTGACTCTCAGATTCCGGGAGAACACCTGGCCACCTAGCTTCTCCTGGTGGCTGGCAGGGTTCCTGACTGTTTCAGCTCCATCAGTCATTCCTTTGCTGGTCCAGCAAGTTCTCTGCATGCCAGGCCCTGTGCTGGGTGCCAGGCCCCCAGCATAGAATCTAACAAATCCTTGCTTTTCAGGGACCCCCCCTCCAGAGACAAGAGAGGTCCAATCCAATAGAATAAATGCACCAGGGAACTGAACCCAGGACCCAGAGCAGCAAAGCCTGAGAGCTGGTTAAAAAACAGGGTTCCATGGGCAGGCCTTTGGGGTGCTGGCTCCCCACTAGGCCCAGAGAAGCCAGGGCCTCAGTGCAGGGCAGACCTGAAGTTGGGAGGCTGGGCTTCTCCTGGGCTCAGTGGCCCTTTCCCCCTCCGCAGGGAGCCAGCGTGAGCCCCCAGCCCTAGGAAGGCAGGGCCCCCCCTCTCCCCTCTGCCAATTCCAGTGGGTCTGCAGCAGCTACAGAGAAAAGTAAAGAGACACAGATACTCCCTTCAGGGAAGAACAAGGGCAGGAAAGGAAGTACTAACCACCTCCCCCTCTTCTCCTAACCATGGAGAGCACTGAGAGCCATCACCTCCAAGAGCCCCCATCCCGAGACTAGAGATCCGACTCCACACTCCCCCATTTAAACAGCCACCAACACATCTGCGTTCTCCTTAGTGAGGCCCGCCCGGAGTTACGCTCGGGGTCTCGGTTCACTGCTGTGGGAGGGAGGCCCCATCACGAGTCCCCACTGGGTAGGGGGGTCACCCAGAGCCAGACTCCAGCCACCAAGGTCAATAATTATGGCCACCTACACTGTGGGCCCTTCACACACATCTTCTCATGGACGCTCCGCCATGTGCTGAGCGAGGAGAAGCATGTTCTCCATTCCATGGAGCAAGAAAACTGAGGGTCAGAGAGATTCGATCCTTTACCTGACGTGCCGCAACTAGAGAAACCCACGGACCCCAACAAAGACCCAGCACAGCCAAAAAAAAACAAAAAAAAACTTTGCCTGAAACAACTCAGTGAGCGGACGGCTGAGCCAGCACTCAACAAATAACAATGACAACACTAATCAGTGAAAGTACTTTTCGCATGTTCCCATCACTGCTGCAACAGTTCAATTCAGTCTCTCAGTCGTGTCCGACTCTTTGCGACCCCATGGACTGCAGCACGCCCGGCGTCCCTGTCCATCACCAACTCCTGGAGTTTGCTCAAACTCATGTCCACCGAGTCGGTGATGCCATCCAGCCATCTCATCCTCTGTCATCCCCTTCTCCTCCCACCTTCAATCTTTCCCAGCATCAGGGTCTTTTCTAATGAGTCAGTTCTTCACATCAGGTGGCCAAAGTATTGAAGTTTCAGCATCAGTCCTTCCAATGTATATCGGGACTGATTTCCTTTAGGATGGACTGGTTGGATCTCCTTGCTGTCCGAGGGACTCTCAAGAGTCTTCTCCAACACCGCAGTTCAAAAGCATCAATTCTTTGGCACTCAGCTTTCTTTATAGTCCAACTCTCACATCCATACATGACCACTAGAAAAACCAAAGCTTTGACTAGATGGACCTTTTGTTGGCAAAGTAATATCTCTGCTTTTTAATGTGCTGTCTAGGCTGGTCGTAGTTTTTCTTCCAAGGAGCAAGTGTCTTTTAATTTCATGGCTGCAGTCGCCATCTGCAGTGATTCTGGAGCCCCAAAAAAAACAAAGTCCGTCACTGTTTCTGTTGTTTCCCCATCTATCTGCCGTGAAGTGATGAGACCAGATGCCATGATCTTAGTTTTCTGAATGTTGAGTTTTAAACCAGCTTTATATAACCCAGGTGTGCTTCCTCATCTAGAGACCCTTCACTGAGTCTGCAACACCCCTTTGACCGTGTAATTGACATAGCCACAGGTTCTGGGAATTAGGACGGTAATCAACTTACTGCAGCAGAGATCTATTGAGCACATGCTAAATGGCCCTGTGCTTAGCATTTTTAAAATACTGTACTTATTTACTCTTGGCTGTGCTGGGTCTTCATTGCTGCACGTGGACTTTCTCTGGTCACAGTGAGCGGGGCTACTCTCTAGTTGCAGGGTTCGGGCTTCTCATTGTGGTGGCTTCTCCTGTTGCAGAGCATGAGCTCCAGGAGCACAGGCTTCAGTAATTGTGTCTCTTGGGCTCAAGATCGCAGGCTCAGTAGTTGTGGGGCACGGATTTAGTTGCCCCGAGGCATGTGGGATCTTTCCAGACCAGGGATTGAACCTGTGTCCCCTGCACTGGCAGGTGGATTCTCAACCACTGGGCCAAGTCCTGTGCTTAGCATTTTATGTGCATCAGTTTAGGGCAGCATTCCTCATACTTTAGCAGGCACACGGATCCCCAGGGAATCTTGTTAAACTGTAGACTCTGGTTCAGGAGCTCTAGAGTTCCAACAGGCACCCAGGTGGTGTTGATGCTGCTGTCCAGAGACGGCCTTGTGAACAGCAAGATTCTAGAAGAGGGGCCGGCCGACAAACTTACTCCATAAAGGACCTGAGAATAACCATTTTCAGCTCGGCAGGCCCTGTGGTGTCTGTTGTGACAGCTATAGTCCCAAAGCAGCCACAGATGATACAAGAACAAATGGGCACGGCTGTGGGACGATAAAACCTTAATTATGAACACTGAAAATTGAATTCCACCTAGTTTCCATATGTCACAATACTTTTTAAAATTTTCCACCATTTATGGGACCGCCACCCTGGTCCAGTGACTGGGACTCCATGCTCCCAATCCAGAGGACCTGGGTTTGATCCCTGGTCATGGAATTTGAACCCACGTGCCTCAACTAAAAGTTCAAACGCTGCAACTAAAGACCCTACAGGCGCACTAACACCCAGCACAGTAAAATAAATATATCAAAAAAACTTTACATATTAAAAAAAAATCCTAGATACCTGGAGTAGGAAGTAGCAACCCACTGCAGTATTCTTGCCTAGAAAATCCCATGGACAGAGTAGCCTTTTGGGCTACAGCCCATGAGGTCGCAAAAAGTTGGACATGACTGACCACTGAGCACGCACCCATCTTCCAACTTGAACATTTACTCATAATTCTATGCTTTCTTATTGTTGTTAAGTTGCTCAGTCATGTCCAGCTCTTTGCGACCCCATGGACTGAAGCACACCAGGCCTCCCTGTCCCTCACCATCTCCCAGGGTTCGGCCAAGTTCACGTCCATTGAGTTGGTGATGCCATCCAACCGTCTCATCCTCTGCCACCCTCTTCTCCTCTTGCCTTCAATCTTTCTATGATTCTATGCTACAGGTCCTCTATCTGCAAACCTGGAGATTGTACGTGTTCCTGAATTCAAGCATTTCAGTCTTTCAAAGATAATAAACTTGCATAAAAGTTTTTAAAACATAAAATCCTCTAGAAAACATTTTTTTTCAATCATTTCAAAATGCAATAACCATTCTTAGTTTATAATCTGTGCAAAAACATGCCAGGCCAGTTCTGACTTTTGGGCCACAGTTTGCAAACCCCCTGATCTGGAATGTCAGTCCCAAAAGAGCAAGTATTTCTGCCTTCTTTTCTTTGCCATCTGGGAGAGATCCTGACACTTAGTAGTTGCTCAAAACATATTTGTTGAAAAATAGACCTATAGACATAGAGAACAAACTCATGGTTACCAGAGGGGAGAGGGGTAGGGCGTGAAATAGGTAAAGAGGATCAGTCACAGTATAGCAACCTGTGGGAACTAAATTGTTGGTGGCAAGCATGTGGTAGGGTACACAGGAGTAGGAATATCATGTGGGACATGAGAAACATATTATGTAATAAACCAATTTTATCTCAACTAAAAATAAATAGAAGATAAAATACATTATAGATTAAATATGTATGTGCGTGCTCTGTCGCTTCAGTCATGTATGACTCCTTTGCGACTGTAGCCCGCCAGGCTCCTCTTGTCTATGGGATTCTCTAGGCAAGAATCCTGGAGTGGCTTGCCGTGCCCTCCTCCAGAGGATCTTCCTGACCCAGGAATCAAACCCGAATCTCCTGTGTCTCCTGCACTGCAGGTGGATTCTTTACCACGGAGCCACCTGGGAAGCCCAAAATAAGTATAAAAATGTTTTCAAAAGAAATAAAAAGCCTAACTACAAATAATATTAATAAAAATAATAAAAACATTAATTTGTTGAATGAAAGAGCAAATCATCTCATTCAATTCTCACAGCTACTTTACCGAGGCGGTAACATATAATTAGGAACCCTATTTACACAGGTGGAGCAGATGAAAGCAATGTCTCTGGATTTATTGATGGAAAAAAAAAAGGCATGGAGGTGGCAAGTCCCCGAGCATGCAGCCTGGAGGAGCCAAACTCCCTTTTAGCCCTGCTTGTATCCTACCCCACAGCCCAGGGCCCCTACCCCACAGCCGGGGCCACAGAACTGCCTGCCTCCCCAGCTCCTGCAGAGGAAATTCTGCTCCCAAAAGTGCGGGTCTCAGGCCCTTCAGCCGTCTGCAGCCAGGTCTTGCTGGGCTCTCACATCTCCACTAGACACAGAGTAAAATTCTGCCCTTTGTTGGCTGGGAACAGTGAATGCCCCATTGGGCAACAAGGCACAAGCTCCACCCATTCAGAGGCTCAGGCAGGTCAGAGCCCAGCAAATGGATTCCCGTCGGGGGCCAGTCTGGTAAGACAAACATGTGAAACGGGAATGGGTGGGGTTGAAACCATGAGCGCTGAATTGCAGCTACAGCCACAAGCAGAGACACCGGGCCAGTTCCGGGGCTTCTGGAAGCCTTTGTGGCCAACCCACCAGAGACCCATGTGGCCCCACAGGGACCTGCTGGTCACCCAAGCTCTAGTTGTCCAAGGCCACTGGCTCAGCAGACCCATGTCTGGCCTTTCAATCTTGGAGCAGCTAGAGAGAAGGGAGTGAGTACCATGCTGACCACTGACGTCCTGAGGGAGATGAGAGGCTGGCCTCTGGGCTGGGGAGGGGGCTTCCTTTTGCCCCAGCTGCAAACACAATGTGGCCTTTTCTGCTAAAGTTTTTCATCAGTTGAGAATTTCTTCTCTTCCTGGAGGGGAGCCAGCTTCCCATCTGAAGTCCTTGGGGGTGAAACAAGAATCATGTAGACTTAGAAACGCCCTGTTAGATTCCTGCTACTGTAACAACATATCACAACTGGGCAGCTTATAATAAAGGGGCTTGCCTGGTGGCTCAGATGGTAGAGAATCTGCCTGCAGTGCTGGAGACCTGGTTCCATCCCTGTGTCAGGAAGATCCCTTGGAGAAGGAAATGGCAACCCACTCCAGTATTCTTGCCTAGAGAATTCCATGGACAGAGGAGCCTGGGAGGCTACAGTCCATGGGGTCGCAAAGAGTCAGACGCGATATATAATAACAGAAGCTTATTCTTTCACAACTCTGGAGGCTAGAAGTCCAAAGTCTAGGTGTCCGCGGGGACAGGCTCCCTCTGAAGGCTCGAGGAGGGAATTCTTCCTTGCCTTTTCCAGCTTCTGGTGCTCCTGGCAATGCCTGGTGTTCCTTGGCTGTTGGCAGCATCACTCCAGTCTCTGCCTCCTTCATCACACAGCTTCCTCCTTCTGTGTATCTGTGTCCAAGTTTCCCTTGTCATATAAAGACATCTGTCACTGGGTTTAGGGCCTGTGCTAATCCAGGACGATCCCACTTTAACTTGATTATATCTGCAATGACCCAATTTCCAAATAAGGTCATAGTCATAGGTTCTGCCTGGAAGGTGGTGCGGGCACTGGGCTCCAAGTGCTGGAACACCCTCACCCTTTACCACCAGTCCACTTCCTCAGCCTACACTGGAGTGAAGTAGGGGAACCTGAGCAAGAGGAGGAGCAGCTGGTTAAGGACCCCAGTGGCCAGGCCAGGAGCGGATGCTGAAGGACGCTGCTGTAGCACATAATGCTGCAGCCTGCCCAGCCTCCTTGCCTCCTCTTCCTGGAAGTGGGGCCTGGAGTTTCCTTTGAAGATCTGCCCCTCCCCCACCCTCAGTCGTGAAAAAGCTGGTTTAAAACTCAACATCCAAAAAACTAAGGTCACAGCGTCCTGTCCCATCACTTCATGGCAAATAGATGGAGGGAAAAATAGAAACACTGACAGACTCTATTTTCTTGGGCTCCAAAATCACTGCAGATGGTGACTGCAGCCATGAAATTAAAAGGCTCCTTGGAAGAAAAGCTATGACAAACCTAGACAGCATATTAAAAGGCAGAGACATCACTTTGCATACAAAGGGCCATACAGTCAAAGCCATGATTTTTCCAGTAGTTGTGCACGGATGTACATGCGCTTTAATGCTTGGGGGTCAGAGCACAGAGCATTGCAGTGTGAATTTAGGATGGGAGGGCATTTCTGCCCATGTCTGACCCCATTTGCTCCTGAAACTTTCTCCTAATTCTGAGGAGTGAAGGTGGGAAGTCCTGGTATTGAACAGATGGTGGCTCATAAGGCATTCTATTTGATTATGACACATAAAGAATTGTGACATTTTGATCATGCCACCCAAAGCCATCTATAAATCCAATGGAATCTCTGTCACAATTCCAGGGGCATTTTCCACAGGAATAGAGAAAACAGTCTTAAAATTTGTATGGGATCACTAAAGACCCAAATAGCCAAAGCAATCCTGAGAAAGAACAAAGCTGGAAGCACAACACTTCCTAATTTCAAACTACATTACAAAGCTATAGTAGCAAAACAGTGTGGTACTGCCAAAAAGAGATGCAGGCCAATGGAACAGAATCAAGAGCCCAGAAAAAAAACACCCTCTCATATATGTGACGACACTATTCAATGGAGAAACAATAATCTCTTCAAAAAATGCTGTTGGGAAAACTGGATCCCTATCTTGCCCACAAAACAAACATAAGAACTGAAACCATAAAATTCCCAGAGGAAAACACAGGGGAAAACTCCTTGACACTGTTCTTGGCAATGACTTTTTTTCGAAATGATACAAAAAGCACAAGCAAGAAAAGCAAAAATTAGTAAGTAGGACTACATCAAACTTAAAAGCTTCTGTACGGCCAAAGAAAGATGAACAATCTATGAAATGGGAGAAAATATTCACAAATGATATATCTGATAATAAGTTAATGTCCAAAACATATACAAACTCATACAACTCAACAGTAAAACAAATGAAAAACAATCTGATTTTAAAATGGGGGAAGGGGGACTTTCCTGGTAGTCTAGCAGTTAAGAATCTACCTTCTAATGCAGGGAATGCAGGTTCGATCCCTGGTAGGGAAACTAAGATACCACATGCCATGGAGCAACTAAACCCATGTGCCACAATCAGACAGCCCGTGTGCTCCAGAGCCTGTGCTCTGCAACTAATGAAGTTCATGTGCCATAACGAAGACCCAGAACAGCCAAAACTTAAAAAAAAAAAGGGTAGAGTAACTGAATAGACATTTTACCAAAGAAGATATTCAAATGGCCACAGGTACCTGAAAAGGTGCTCAACATCACTCATTATCAGGGAAATCCAAATCAAAACCATAAGGAGATATCACCTCACACATGTTAGAACGGCTGTCATCAAAAATTTAAGAGATAACAAGTGTTGGGGAGGATGTGGAGAAAAGGGAACCCTTGGGTACTGTTGGTGGGAATATAAGTTGGTGCAGTCACTATGGAAAACAGTACAGAAGTTCCTCAAAAAATTAAAAATAGAATTACCATATGATCGAGCAATTGCACTTCCGGGTATATACTCAAAAGAAATAGAAACAGTGTCTGCACTTCCATGTTCATTACAGCATCAGTCAGAATTGTGAAGGCATGGAAAAAATGAAAGCATCCATCAACAGATGATTGGGGAAAGATGATTTGGTTTATGTATACAATGGAACATTACTCAACCACATGGAATAAGGAAATACTCCCATTCAAAACAACATAGATGAAACTTGAGGGCTTTATACTATGTGAAATAAGTCAGACAGAGAAAGACAAATACTTCAAGATATCATTTACATGTGGAATTTTTTAAAAAACTGAACTCATTGAAAAAGAGGGTAGAATAGTGGGGGAAATAAGGAGATGCTAGTCAAAGGTTCGAAGAAGGCAATGGCAAGCCATTCCAGTACTCTTGCCTAGAAAATCCCATGGATGGAGGAGCCTGGTGGGCTGCAGTCCATGGGGTCGCTAAGGGTTGGATACGACTGAGCGACTTCCCTTTCACTTTTCACTTTCACACATTGCAGAAGGAGGTGGCAACCCACTCCGTTGTTCTTGCCTAGAGAATCCCAGGGATGGGGGAGCCTGGTGGGCTTCCGTCTATGGGGTCACACAGAGTCGGACACGACTGAAGTGACTTAGCAGTAGCAGCAGCAGCAGTCAAAGGTTATGTTTCTAGTTCTAAGATGAATAAGTTCTGGGGATCTAATGGGCAGCAGGATGGTTTTAGTTAATAATACTGTATTGTGTACATGAAAATTCAGTTCAGTTCAGACGCTCAGTCGTGTCCGACTCTTTGCGACTCCATGAATCACAGCACGCCAGGCCTCCCTGTCCATCACCAACTCCTGGAGTTGTCAAGTGGGCCTCAGAAAGCATCACATGAAAATTCTGAGAGAGAAAAGTTCACCACAGAAAAACAAATGGTAATTACACAATGTGATGCAGGTGCTAATTAATCATTTTGCAACATAAGTGTATCAAATCAACACTTTGTACACTTTAAGTTCACAAAATGGGATATGTCAATTACATTTCAATAAAACTGGAACATTTTTTAAATAGAAAAGAAAATTTTTTTTAAGGATAGTGACATTTTAAAAACCCATGTTGGGGCTTCCCTGGTGGCTCAGTGGTAAAGAATCTGCCTGCTAATGCAGGAGACACGGGTTTGATCCCTGATCCAAGAAGATCCCACATGGCTCGGGGCAACTAAGCCTGTGCGCCACAAACTACTGAACCTGTGCTCGGGAGGCTGGAAGACGCAACTACAGAGCCCATATGCTTTAACTACTGAAGTCCACGAGCCCTACAGCCTGTGCTTTGCAACAGGAGAAGCTCAACAATGAGAAGCTCGTGCACCGCAGCTAGAGAGTACCCCGTTAGCTGCAACTAGGGAAAGTCTGTGCGGCAACAAAGACCCAGCGTAGCCGAAAAACTAATACATAAATGAACAGAAAAACATTAAGGGGAAAAACCTTCCATTAAAAAATAACAAACCCATGTTGGGTTTTCTCTGGTGGTCCCTCTGCTTCCAAGGCAGGGTGCCCAGGTTTGATCCCTGATCAGGGAACTAGATCCCACATGACACAAGCCATAACTAAGAGCTGGTGCAGCCAAATAAATAAATATTTTAAAATAAATAAATACATGTATGCATGCTAATTCACTTCAGCTGTGTCCAACTCTTTGCAACCCTATGGACTGTGGCCCACCAGGCTCCTCTGTCCATGGGATTCTTCAGGCAAGAATACTGGAGCGGGTCGCCATGCACTCCTCCAGGGTATCCTCCCAACCCAGGGATTGAATCCATGTCTCCTTTGGCTCCTGCATTGCAGGCTGATTCTTTACTGCTGGGCCACCAGGGAAGCCCACATACATGCAAACATGAATAAAAATAAAAACCCAAGTTCAGGGAGTTCCCTGGCAGTCCAGTGGTTAGGACTCTGCGCTTCCACTTCAGGAGGCACAGGTTTGATCCCTGGTCAGGGAACTAAAATCCCGCCTGCCATACAGCAAGGCCAATTAAAATGTTTAAAAAACAAGACAAAACCCATGTTTGCTGAGTAAAACTCATTCATCTAACTAATGCTAAGGGATCCCACTGGGAAGGCTGGCTGCCTACTCCCCACCCAGCCTCCAAGCCCTCCCATCTGCCTGTTCTCAGGCTGGAGTCAGCTCTTAAACACACACAAAGCATTTGGAACAATCCCCAGCTCACAGCACAGCTGCCTAAGTGCCTGCCCTTATAGCTGTTACGATTCTGTCTAGAGTTTTACAAGCTTCAGGTGAGAAGTCCTAGTTTGCTAAAACACCAACATGTCCTCCTGGGATGAAAAAAAATCTCTTGAGTGCTGAGCATATGACAGAAAAAAATCAAGTTTTCTTCCAACTGTGTAAGGAGAAAAAATATAAAGATGCATTGGTGAGTCCCAGATATGGCCCATCGCTAACCTCTGTCCCTGAGTCACTGACTTGATAACCAAACAGCCTACTCCTGTAATCACTCATTTCCTGCATGTCATTGCTTCTAGTAACCACATGCCCTGACTACCCCTTTCCTTCTGCCTTCTCCAAGCTGAGGCCTTCCCTTGAGGGTCCAGGTTTTTCCTCCAGCTTCACACAGCGAGTCCTGTGACCCACCCCCTGAGCCAGGGTGAGCCCACTATGTTTTCCCCAACCTGGATGGCCCTGTCCAGCCCGAGACAGCCTCCATCCAGATCCTGGCTACTCTCTAGTTGCAGCTGACTCTCATATTCAGAAGATATATTCAGGTCTGTACATATTCACGAGAATATTCATGGTTTACTGCAAACACATAATCGCCCTGAGACAGAGATGGGCACACACAGAGCCGTGTATCCAGAGAGAGAAGCCATCCCCAATGAATCCTGGTGTTCACTGGGTCCCCACACAGACACCCTTTGACTACAGACCTCTGTACATGCGGTTTTAGCTCCAGAGTTACAGTGCTATCCGCTGAGGTCTGAGAAGGTGAACGCCAGGGAGTTGTGCATGCTAAGTTGCTTCAGTTGTATCTGGCTCTTTGTGATCCTATGGACTGTAGCCCACCAGGCTCCTCTGTCCAAGAGATTCTTCAGGCAAGAATACTGGAGTGGGTTGCCATTTCCTTCTCCAGGGGATCTTCCCAACCCAGGGATTGAAACCTGCATCTCTTATGTCTCTTGCATTGGCAGGCAGGTTCTTTACCACTAGCGCCACCCCAGCTAAATACTGATGCCAGGGTCACAAAAACCCAATGATGATGTTCCCTGTGGATACCTGAAAGAGGCTCATTGTCAGCAAACAGTTAACTCTATCTTTTGAGCATGAAGGGCAGGTAAAGTGAAAGTCACTCAGTCGTGTCTGACTCATTGTGACTCCATGGACTGTAGCCCACTGCAGCCCGTCAGGCTCCTTCCTCCATCCATGGGATTCTCCAGGCAAGAATACTGGAGGGGGAAGTCATTCCCTTCTCCAGGGGATCTTCCCGATCCAGGGATCAAACCCGGGTCTCCTGCATTGCAGGCAGATTCTTTACCGTCTGAGCCACTTTGAGCATATCAAATTCCCAACAGAGACATAATGGCAGAGAGTGGTGTAAAGAAAAACCATCACGCACGTACCAGCCCTAACTCTGTTGCTAAGCTTAACAGCTGTCAACCACTCATCGCATAGTCTTAAGCTCGACACATACCCAGCTCCAGACTGTAATAAATGCTCGGGCTCCTTATCAGAATAAGAGTATTAATTTTTTCCTTAACAATCTTCTCCCACCCAAAGCCTCACCTTTGCATGTGTTCCCACACATACACACACACACACACACACCTCTGTTGGCTCTCCCTTCCAAGGGAGAGTGTTCAAACTCTCTATGGGTCATTTTGTTGTGACAACTTTCTAAATACAGAGTTCTTGTTCACGCTGTGCTTTATCCCTCAAGATTGAGCTGGACTTTTCAAGTTAGGTGTTCCTAGAGGCTTCCCACGTGGTTCAGGGGTAAAGAATCTGCCTACCAATGCCATAGACACGAGATGCAGGTTCAATCCCTGGGTCAGAAAGATCCCTGGAGAAGGAAATGGCAACCCCATGGACAGAGGAGCTTGGGCTACAGTCAATGGGGCAGCAAAGAGTCAGACATGACTGAGCGACTAAACACACTCAAGCACGTGCACACACGGGATGTTAGTGACCAGTCTCTGCTTACACAACTTTGACATTGGTCCTTTGCAATTTACAAGCATGACCCAGATAAACACCTGCAACTTCGTGCTAGAAACTCACCAATTTTTGAAATTTAATAAAAACATGTTAACCAGCATTAAAGAAGAATAGTACCCCACATATACACCCATTTCCCCTCTCACTCACTGCCTTTAAAGAAATTGCTGCTTTTATGAAATTCAAAGGACTGGAAAGAAGGCTTTTAATAATGCAGTTAAGCCTTCTGTGAATATTTTATTATGTTCTTGTATATCCTAGCTAACTAATAAAAACCAGGAGCAAGAATACTGGTATATTTTACCTTCCATCATGATGGAAGGAGATTAAGGGGAAAAAAGTCTTGGCACTTATTGTCAACCTTTTATTCTCCCAGAACAGTGGTTGATTTCACTGAAAACCCTTGGTCTCAACCCATTCTAAAAAAGTGGGTTTCATTACATACGAAATGATTCAGGAGTACACAGTCTTCCAGGGTGACAAAGTCCCTAGGTCATGGGAGAAGGGTGGTTATACATGGAGAAGACAGTTCTCGCCTCAATTCAGTTCAGTTCAGTTCAGTCACTCAGTCGTGTCCGACTCTCCGCGACCCCATGAATCACAGCACCCCAGGCCTCCCTGTCCATCACCAACTCCGGTCTCCCTCCGGTCTCCCTCCCCTCTATGATAGTTCAGAGCCCCCCTCCCCAGATCCAACTAGTAGAATGACTACTCCTGCAAAACCTAAGATTCTCTAGACAGCTGGTGGGCTTACAGAACGGTGAGATTTTAGAGGGAAAGGGACTGAGAGCACCTCAGATCCAGTCTCCCCACTTACAGTGTGAACCAGACCCTTGCTTAAGAGGTAGGAGTTGTATTCCCCCATCCTCCAGAGAGATCCCCCAGGTCTCTGCTCCACCCTCTTTCTGCACCAGAGTTCACTCAAACTCATGTCCATCAAGTCGGTGATGCCATCCAGCCATCTCATTCTCTGTCGTCCCCTTCTCCTCCTGCCCCCAATCCCTCCCAGCATCAGAGTCTTTTCCAGTGCCTCAGTTAGGTCCACATATTTCCAGGGGACCCAGGGGACACTCTCTCTGGCTTTACCCATGAGGGATAGGCTGGCTCTTAAGGCACTGCAAGGATTCCAGGTCTCAGACAGACAAGAGAAATCATTTCCAACTGCCTGAAAGAAAACCAGCAAGAAATATGACACTCATTTACTCCAAACTACCTCATATGGCTGACCTCGACTCCTCTTGGGGAGAGAAAATTCGGTTGAAACAGTACAGTGTTCTTATAGGCAACTCTCTAAATGCTCAAAATCTGCCTCAGCAACAGTGGTGCAGAAAGAGGGTGGAGCAGAGACCTGGGGGATCTCTCTGGAGGATGGGGGGATACAACTCCTACCTCTTAAGCAAGGGTCTGGTTCACACTGTAAGTGGGGAGACTGGATCTGAGGTGCTCTCAGTCCCTTTCCCTCTAAAATCTCACCGTTCTGTAAGCCCACCAGCTGTCTAGAGAATCTTAGGTTTTGCAGGAGTAGTCATTCTACTAGTTGGATCTGGGGAGGGGGGCTCTGAACTATCATAGAGGGGAGGGAGACAGGAAAATCACATAGAAGAGCTTGATGAGAAGCCTGGGGAGTAGACCCCGGATGGTGGCCTTTCACTAACCACCTCTCTTTAGGCACTTCCTGGGTGCTGGCAGATGGTAGGTCAGCACTTTGTAGACTTACGTCATTTCATCCTCGCAACAGTCCTGTGAGGTAGGTGACAGTGACCATTGTCTCCCAATTCCTTCTTTCCTTCCTTCTTGCTCACAGAACCCTGGGAATGTGTCCATCTGGAAAACTGTATTAGTGAGTTAGTCCTGTGTAACAAATATGCCCCAAATTAGCAGAAAACAAAAACGTTTACTATCTCACAGCTTCTGTGGGTCAGTTTTGTGGGTTTTCTGGATCAGGTCTCTCAAGAGATTGCAGTCAAGGTGTCCGCCAGGGCTGTAGTCATCTGAACGCTCAACTGGGGGAGAATGTTCCTCCAAGCTCACTCATGAGGCTGTTGGACTAAGGGACACAAGTCCTCACTAGCTTTTGGCCAGAGACATCAGTTACTTGCTTCATGGGTCTCTCCACAGGGCAGCTCACAATGTGGGCACTGGCTTTCCACAGAGGAAAACGGAAGAGAGGGCACCATTTCTTTGTAACCTAATCTCAGGAGGGATATCCTACCATCTTCTCCACATTCTGTTGATTAGAGGAAAGTTACTCGGCCTGGCCCACACTGAAGGGGAGGAATTATACAAGGGAGGCCCACCAAGAGGCGGTGAGGGGAGGCTTCCTACTGAAACTATCATTCCCAGACTTTCTTGAAGCCAGATATGGCCATGTGACTGAATTCTAGCTAATGACATAAAAGCAGAAGTTTTGTGGTAGACTTTTGGGAAGGCTCCTAAAAAGGGAATCAGGATGTAGTTCTTCTTGTCATCTGGAACATAATGGCTGGAGGTCTAGCAGCTATTTTGGACTACGAGGTGACCTTTGGAATGGAAGCGAGGGTGGGAAAACTGAAGGAGGTTGGGTCTGTGATGAAAAGACTTTGTAGACTCACCCAACCAGCCCTAACTGCCTGCCCTGGGAGCCTTGTATTTTGGGGTAGAGAGTGGGTGGTTAATATATTTTAAAAATTTTTATTTAAACATTGAAAAATTACTTTATTTTTTGAGTCAAAATACATGGAACTCATTGAAAAAGACCCTGATGCTGGGAAAGACTGAAGGCAGGAGGAGAAGGGGATGACAGAGGATGAGATGGTTGGATGGCATCATCAACTCAATGGACGTGAGTTTGAGCAAGCTCTGGGAGTTGGTGATGGATAGGGAAGACTGGTGTGCTGCGGGTCCATGGGGTCACAAAGAGTTGGACACGACTGAGCAACTGAACTGAACATGAACTGAACAGTTACCATCTTAGCCATTTTAAGGGTTTAGCTGAGTAGTATTACAGTCACAGTGTTGTGCAACCATTACCACCCTCCATTCCCATAACTCATTTCCTCTTGTAAATCTGAAACTACACCTATTAAACAATCACTCCCCATTCTCCACTTCCTCCAGCCCCTGGTAACCACCATCTGCAGAAGTCTTTTACATGAATGTTTTAAGTCACCAAGTTCAGAGCTCTGTCACTCACAACTCAACCCAGTCTTAAACATGGCAGTATTATTTTCCCTATAGAAAGAGCAGAAAACTGAGGTTCCTACATATACAGAACTTATACAAGGTCAAAAGCAAGTAAGTGGTTAAGCCTGTGCTTGACTTCCAAGTTGTTTCATTACAAAACATCCTTCTTCCAATGCTTCTAGAAAGAGATCATCTAGAGTTCCTACTCATCTTCTAGAGTTTTCATCATATAAAATCAAATGGAAGAAACGAATGGTATGTGATAACAGCCTGGCAAAACAGTCCTTTTACTAGGGAGGGGAGCAGTGATTGCTGTTTTTATTCATTATGTTCTCCATCTCTCCTGTAGGGACACTCAGCAAGGAACACGGTGAACTGGGCAATTGTTGGTTTGGGAAACATTCCCAATTTCAGAATAAGTGATAGGGAAAGCTGGACTGAAAGAGTGAAAAGTCTGGGTAACAGATGGTCTGTATTTGAAAGCATGTTGCCCCAGGCTTTGGGCAGAATTTGGTAACAGCACTCTCAGAGCAGGGACAGACAGACTGAGGTGCCTTCTGGCAAAAAGCCACGTCCTTCTGGAGAAGATCCTAATCGGACCTCCACTAGAGTATGAAGGAAGGTTCTGGCAAAGACGGGCCATCCCCTAACTAATGAACGCCGTTTCAAACCCCAGGACCTGCCAGAGAAACCAGCCTTCCGCTGATGAAGTGATGTTTGTCAACTCAACATCTGTGTGGCCTTTTCCATAGGTGAAGTGCTTACTGCTTTCATTCCCTTCCCGGGACCTAGGGTGGCAGCTGTAGACAGAACACTTAGATCAAAGAGTGCCACTCAAGGGACTGCAAAGGCTTGACTTTCTCCAGTTAAGCTAAACATTTCTGTTTTACTCTTCCTGCAAGTCGACAATCGCTACACACCAGCAAGCTCTTTCACAGACAGCAGGCTCCTTCCTGTACCCAAATATTCCCTGTAGTAGTCAGAGCAAGTGCCGGAAATGTAACTCAAACTAAGATGGGCAATAATAGGAGGGAGATGGCTTATCGATCGACATATCCGGAAAGGAAGAAGGAAGATCTAGTACTGGGCGCGGAGGGATCCACGAACCCAGTGCTGCTGCCCATATACTCGCTCAGACTGGGTCTTCCTTCTCTAGCACTGCCGTTCTCAATGGACTGGAGAATGGCTGCCAACAACCCCAGACCACGTGCTTCCATCGCCAAGCGCAGAACAGGCAGGAGCCTCTTCCTGGCAACTCCGCCTGCCTAGGAAGTGATTGGCCCGGCTCAGGACGAGGGAGCACTCAGATTGGCTGGGCCTGGGTCACGTGTCTCCCTCCTGCAGAGGAGGGTGTGGTGGGTGGTGGTGGTGCTGGGAGAGGCGGCATCCTAATAGAATTAGGTGACTGGGGATGCTCGGCTCAAAGAAACGGGATGCTTCCAGGGAAAAAAAGCAACCAGTTTGTAATGTGAGAATTGTTAAATGTGTGGATGAAGGTATTCCTGCGCATACGTGCAAACCCAGGAGCCCTACAGAATCCAGCTTGCAGATGGATCTCTCAGTGCACTGGCGCTCCTGAGCCTGGCTGGGGGTTCCTCGCCTCTCACCACTCTCGCTCTGCTTTCTATCCTCCTGACAACCTCCCGCGTTCTCCCACCTGCTGTGTTTGAATGGATATCTTAACCACCAGCTATAAAGGTCCTGAGGCAGACTCTGCCATATACTCTCTAGGATGGGTGAGCTTCCTCCGTTGGCAGAGCGGGAATTCCCTCCCTAGTCCCTGCCTAAGCCTTCTGACAGCTGTCCTCGTGTTCTCCAAAGACAGAAGAGCTGCTGGTAAGCCGGGTTGCTAATTCCAGATGACATTTGACCTTTCAACTCCAACGGGCTGAGTGGCAGCTGAGTGCAAAGCCACAGCTGGACCTTGACAGTTCTTGGCTGAAAAGAGAGGAAACTGGAGGGAGGCACCGACCCTACGCATCTTCTGGGGAGGAGAGGCAAGCGGATTTGATTGATGTATCCCAGTTCTTGGGCTCTAAAATCACTGTGGATGGTGACTGCAGTCATGAAATGAGAAGACTTTTACTTGTTGGCAGGAAAGCTATGACAAACCTAGACAGTGTGTTGAAAAGCAGAGACACAACTCTGCCA
The DNA here is from genome assembly GCF_049115385.1 of Moschus berezovskii. NCBI lineage: Eukaryota > Metazoa > Chordata > Mammalia > Artiodactyla > Moschidae > Moschus > Moschus berezovskii. The sequence continues at coordinate 28,897,412 of NC_142486.1, read as the reverse complement.
ACAAAGGTCCATATAGTCAAGGCTATGGTCTTCCCAGTGGTCATGTATGGTTGTGAAAGCAGGACTGTAAAGAATGTAAAGAATACTGAAGAATTGATGCCTTCAAACTATGGTGCTGGAGAAGACTCCTGAAAGTCCCCTGCACATCAAGGAGATCAAACCAGTCAATCTTAAGGGAAATCAACCCTGAATACTCCTTGGAAGGACTGATGCTGAGGATGAAACTCCAGTATTTTGGTCATCTGATGTGAACAGATGACTCATCGGGAAACTCCCTGATGCTGGGGAAGATTGAGGGCAGAAGGAGAAGAGGGCATCAGAGGATGAGATGGCTGGATGGCCTCACTGATGCAATGGACACGAACTTGGGCAAACTTTGGGAGATGGTGAGGGACAGAGAGGTCTGTTGTGCTGCAGTCCATGGGGTCGCAAAGAGTCGGACAGGACTGGGTGACTGAATAACAACATCCCAGTTCCAGGCAAGGAGACACAGCATCTAAGCTCCTTCACTTGGAGCAGAAGATAAAGCATCTCTTTCCAAGAAGTACAACCCTGTGAGTGACCCTGCACATTAGTTCTGTTTACAGCAGCCTTAAGGTGGCCAGGAGTCCAGGAAAATCTGGGGGGCGGGGTTATTCAGAACCACCAGAGCACCTTTGGGTCAGGAAGCAGATAAACAGCTGCCACTAGTGGTTGCTGGCCTCTCGTTGCTGTGAGACACGAGGGCAGCCCTCTTAAGAGAGTGGACACTTGTGCCCAAGAGAGCAGCCACATGAGCCCCGGAGGAGACAGAGAGCAATGGCAGACCTCTGGAGTTGGGGGAAACCTCAGGACTCTTTGTCTCTTTGCCTCCTCCTTTCATGGCTGCATTTCAGTCACCTGTTAGGCTGTCAGCTTGGTGTCCTAAAGGAGGGTCTCCAGACCACCTTTCTCAGGGTGCTGTTTTTGATCACTCTAGGTCTACAGTTTCTGTCGAGCCACACTCAATCGTGTGCCGCACTTTGGACGCTATTTTCTTTCTTTTCTTTTTTTCCGCACCGTGTGGCATGTGGGATCTGATTTCCTGACCGCATGTGGAACCTGGGCCCCCTGCAGTGGAAGCGTGGAGTCTTAACCACTGGAGGGCCAGGCAAGTCCCTGACCCCATTTTCTTAGTGGTCTCACTCCTTTGGCGGCAAAGGAGAGGAAGAACCTAGTGATAGGGAGCTGGTCCTGGCAGACATAGGGATGGACTGTGACCGCCGCCCCCCCCCCCCCCCCCGGCTTCCAGACGCTTGTATGAAATCATCCTTTCACCCCGTGTTTCCAGGGGCCCCATTTAGGACAGGAAAGACGTGGCGATAACTCAGGAGTTCATGGCCACGTGTTTAGCTCCCCCCGCCTCTCTGTTTAGTGGTGGGGTCCAGAAGGAAGCTGCAGGGAGGGACGGGCCCTCCCCCACTCCCTGGAGCAGCTCTTCCTCTGCGGAGGGACACTGCTTCCCGAATTGAGCCGTTTCTCAGCACCTCCGTCTATTTTTGCAGTCGAGCCGGCTGCCCCATGCCAAGGTTTCTTACCACAAATAGAACTTCTGGAAAGGCCTACTGCTTTCCTCCGGGCTTTCAGACACCTCTTCACATTTTGCTTGGCTTCCCTTCTGCAACCCCAAAAGGGAATATCTGGAGTCTGTGTTCCGCTGTGATCGCAGCCCCCCCACGCCCCAGGCCCTGCAGGGCATCCTCCGGTGCAGCGGGAACCAGGCTGCCGTGGCTGCTCCCTCTGGCTGCCCGTAGGCACGGCGCAGACGCCTAGCCCCAGAGCCCCAGGGGTACCCCGAGTGCCGGCATGAACTGAAGCTGTAGGTTTGCCCCCGAGGGGGACGGTAGGGGCAGACCCGCCCTCCGTGCCCCTGTCCCCTCAGAGCCCCGGCCCTGCCGAGTGCCTCTGGCCCCCACCTGTCCTTGGAGAAGAGGATGTGAGAACTCATCGCAATAAGTGTCGTGGGCAGGTGACACACAACTGAGACACTTGGCTCGCGGGGGACACCTGGAGTCTGAACGCTCCAGAAGCAATTCCAATGAGTCAAATGAAAGCAAGTAGGAGTGTAACCTGTGGACACATGAGTAGGAAATAAGTGTATGAAAAACAAAGCAACCTTATGGTGGAGATAGAAAATGTAAAAAAACAATGTATGTGTTTAGTCACTCAGTGGTGTCCAACTCTGAGACCCCATGGACTGTAGCCCGCCAGGCTCCTCCCTCCATGGGGATTCTCCAGGCGAGACTACTGCAGTGCGTTGCCAAGCCCTCCTCCAGGGCATCTTCCCAAGCCAGGGATTGAGCCCAGGTCTCCCACATTGCAGGCGGATTCTTTACCGTCTGAGCCACCAGGAAGCCCCAAAATACAATACCATTGCACAAAAAATACCCATGTTAATTTACTGTTTTATGTATAATGTTATAAATTCTGAAACTTATTATATAAATATTTAAATGAAATTAGAATGCTAGATCTTCCACCACAAAAAAGTGGGGGTGAAGTAAGAGGTCACCCCATTAATGTCTGAGGGACTGTCAACCAGGCAGGAGCTATGGGTGCCCAAGACCAGTGTTGGTGCGTCAGGTCCAAGGTGAGAGAAGGTGCCAGGGAGGGATGTCGCTGGTGGCCCAGTGGTTGGGAATGCACCTTGCAGTGCTGGGGATGCAGGTTCAATTCCTGCTGCAAATAAGACCCCAATGCAGTCAAATAAAAAAAGATGCTAGGGGAAAGCCACTTCTAAAGGTACTGGAGACTGAGCTTCAGAAGATCCCAGAACAACAGCAACAAACCCCATCATTTGAAAGGCCCCCACATTGTGTAAGTGTCCCCACTCCTTCTCTCAGGGTGGCCGCTCAGAGTCCGATCTCTGGGAGATGGATAGCGTTCCAAGTCCAGTGCTGCCACTTATTAGTTGTGGGATCTCAGGAAGCTTCTGAATGGTTCTACGCTTTCCTTGAAGGCAGGGGGAGAAGGAGACGATAGAGGATGAGAAGGTTGGACCACATCACTGACTCAATGGACGTAAGTTTGAGCAAACTCTGGGAGATGATGAAGGGCAGGGAAGCCTGGAGTGCTGCAGTCCATGGGGTCACCAAGAGTCAGACATGACTTAGCGACTGAACAACAGCAAAGTTTTCCTTTCCCCTCCTGAGGGAATGAAGGGGATAATAATAACGTGCCCGGCACATAGTAAACCTCTAAGTCTGAATAACAAGTGTCTACGAGAGCGGGACCATTCACATGAAAGAAACATGTGAGTGGGACCGTGAACATGAAAGAGTGACATTTTCCACATGGTCCAAATTATCCAAAGATCCAAATGAGCTAGGCGCTGCCGACACATCACGTGAACTAGAGATGGGAGTGACCTTGCCCTGGGCTCTGTCCCTGGCTGGCACAAGTTTGGTTTATTAACAAGTGTGTGCCTTTCCCCTGCAGCTGAGCCAGTTTCCCCAAGCCCAGTGACTCCCGGACCCAGGCAGGCACCACCAACCCCCGGAGGGCTTGTTTCCAGACTGCTGGCCCCACCCCTGGAGTTTCTGACTCAGGAGGACTGGAGTGAGGCCTCCACATTTGCATTTCTAGCAAGTTCTCAGGTGATGCTGCTACTGCTGGAAACAGGGGAGCCTGAAAGACCTGGGCTTGGCTCTTCAGGGTTCTGTGGGCTCCTCTGTGAACGAAGTGACTTTGTTGGCTCACGAGGAGGGCGTTCTGGACTAGGATTCTAGTCCTCTGGCAGGAGTGTAAATTGTAAAGTAATTTGGCTATCCGTGTTGAGAGCCTTGGCCCTGTTTCTGCTCCCTGAAGCTGTAATCCCCCTTCTGGGAAGCTGTCCCTTAAGAAACAGCCTGCCATGTGCACAAAGCTTTCTGAGAAAGAGTGGGGTGCGGGTGTGTGTAGAATTCTGCTCCTGCTCTGTGGATGGATGGAGGGCGGATCCAGCCCCCACCCAATGAACTGACTCCTGATGTGTTCGGGACGTGGCCACATGAGACTTGGGTGTGCAGAGGGATTCCAGCCACCCTGGTCCCTCAGCACTTCCATCGTTGCCATCTTTTTTCCCCCTAAAAATTCATTTCCATTATGGTTTATCACAGGATATTGAATACTGTTTCCTGTACAATGCAGTAGGGCCTTGCTGTTTATCCATTCTATGTATAACAGTCTGCATCTGCTAATCCCAAACTCTCCATCCACCCCCCGCCCCCCTTGGCAACCACAAGTCTGTTGTCTACATCTGTGAATCTGTTTCACAGATCGGTTCATTTGTGCCATAGTTTAGATTCCACATATAAGTGGTTATCGTGTGGTATTTGTCTTTCTCTTTCCGACTTACTGCACTCAGTATGCAATCTCTATTTCATCCGTGTTGCTGCAAACGTCATTCTTTTGTTCTCTTTTATGACTGAATAGTATTCCATGGTCCTTCCCTCATGGCTCAAGTGGTAAAGAATCCACCTGCAAGGCAGGAGTCACAGGAGACGTGGGTTCAATCCCTGGGTTGGGAAGATCCCCTGGAGGAGGAAATGGAAACCCACTCCAGTATTCTTGCCTGGAGAATCCCACGGACAGAGGAGCCTGGTGGGCTACAGTCCATAGGGTTGCAGAGAGTTGGACACGACTGAACATGCACAGGCTAGTACTCCATTGTATACATGGAGCACATCTTTATCCATTCATCTCTCGATGGACATTTAGGTTGTTTCCACGTGTTGGCTATTGTGGATAGTGCTGCTATGAACACAGGGGTGCATGTACCTTTTTGAATTAGACCTTTGTTTGGCTATATGACCAGGAGTGGGATTGGTTGATCACGTGGTAATTCTAGTTTTAGTTTTCTGAGGAACCTCCACAGTTTTCTATAGTGGCTGCACCAACTTACATTCCCACCAAGAGTGTAGGAGGGTTCCCTTTTCTCCACACCTTCTCCAGTATCTGTTATTTGTAAAACAATGATGGCCATGCTGATCGCCCCGCTGCTATCCCTGTGTCTCCTCTCCAGGACATGTCCTTCATGTGGACATATGGTGGTATCGGGTCATGGTTAGGCATGTGGGCGTATGGTCAGATGTCCTGGGGGTTTGAATTCCAGCTCTGCCACTGACCGTGACCTTTAGGCCAAGCGACTGAACCCACATTCAGTTTCACCTTCAAGTGGGGATGAGACTAGCTACCCATCGAAAGGTTGTTAAGTGCATAGAATAGAGTATGTTCCAAAATACATTGCCCGTTATCAATTACAAAAAAAAAAAAGCACAGTGCAGTAGAGAAGAAGGTTTACTTTCAAAAAGCAAGGGTTAAATACTGGAGGGGAGTTTCTGGTGGAAAGTTCTAGAGGGCAGGTGTTATGTGTCTTTAGAGGAGACGGTTTTCCCTAGTGAAATTGAACGAAGGCAGTGAATGGGGTGGGGTGGAGGGAGACGGTGGTGAGCAGTCACTCCCTGTTATCTCTCGGCAGCTCTCAGCGACCCGGCAGGAGCAGGTGGGCGGGGGTCTGGTCTGACTCACCAGGAACTCAGCCAGCATCCGGTGAGCGGCAGGCCGTCACAGGGCGCAGACACCGTGCGCCAGAGCCCGCTGCCTCTAATGTGTGGTTTCCTCAATGCCTGTTATTAATGGAAATTCTTCTAGCGCCTGAGTGGGCATGAGCGGATGGAAAAGGGAGACAATGAGGGCTCTGAGGCTCCGAAAGGTGGGGTGCTCCTATCAGACATCCATCAGGACGCCAAGAGCCTACTGATTCACACACGCCCGGCGGGAGATGAAGTCACCTGGACGATGGAGAATTCTGGGGCTCTGTATAAACAACCCAAACTCCCAAAGGACACTCCATTCCCCCACCCACCCCACTTAGACCCAGCCTTCAAAAGTGCGCAGAAGTCTAAGCTTCTGAGTCACCATCATTTGTCAAGGTAACTTGTAGGTTCAGCTATTTAATTTTTACCCTGTTCAACAAACAAGAGGACAACCACTCACTCGGGTAAGATTGAGTGAAATGAACAACTCTGAGTTCCCACACTGTGGGGATTGGTAATGAGACCGGGCCAAACAGACTGCAGGGCACAGAGGGGAGATGAGCAAAGAGCTTTTAAGTCTCCTCATTATCAGGTGGAATGTGGGAGGTTACCACTCTCAGCCACGTGTTTCCGGCGGCCTGGCTGTTGCTAGTAAGGAAGATCCCACTGTCCAGGGTTGAACCACCTGCAAGGCGACCGGGCAGAGGAGTGCTGGCCCCCACCCACTCTCCTGGGGGAAGGCAAGCTTCAGAAGGCAGGTAACTAGTACTCCAACTGGTCCCAGAAATACTGCAACTTTCCACACACAAGTTGCAGGAGTGCATAAAGCCTCCCACCACACAGGGGTCTGCCCAAATCCATGATCTGCCACCAAGCAAGGGACTCTGACTTCAAGCTTTCTGGCCTATTGCCCTGTGTTCTCACTTAAGAGAAATAGGCCTGAGGGTTTAATCTCTTTTCTTATGAAATACAAACTGAAGTCCACGCCACCACTCCCATGGGCTTCTTAGGTGGTGCTAGTGGTAAAGAACTCGCCTGAGACGAGGGTTTGATCCCCGGGTCAGGAAGATCCCCTGGAGGAGGGCATGGCAACCCACTCCTGTATTCTTGCCTGGAGAATCCTATGGACAGAGGAGCCTGGTGGGCTGTAGTCCATTGATCACAAAGAGTCAGACACAACTGAGTGACTAAGCATGCAGCACACCCCCATCCCCAAATAAAAGACAAAAGGAGCTCTTTTTTGTTGTCTTTTCTTTTCCGACGGGGTTATCTTATTGAAAACATTTCAGGGGGCTTCCCTGGTGATCCAGTGGTTAAGATGCTGCGATTCTACTATAGGTGCTTGGGTTCAATCCCTAGTCAGGTAGACTAAGATCCTGCATGCCATGAAGCAAGATCAAACAACATTTCAATTTTAAAAGCCCTTCCCAGCTGCTTGGAGGTTGTCACCAGGCCCAGCCACACCAAATACTCTGTCAAGTTCAGGCTCACCACACAACTGGAAAAAGCAGAAGGCCAAGGCAGAAATGGGCGAGGGGCTGAGGACAAAATGAACTACTTTCTGCAGGGACCAGACGACTGGGAGGAGAGCGTGGCCCAAAAAGGAGAAACACGAACTGGCCTTCAGGTATTCTATTTCCCTCCCTGGACAAAATTGGATGCAGAGATTTACTCTATGAATCATTTGGGGGAAAAAAAAAGATTCCCATTGAAGTCATGAAACTTGAGTCATGAGATTTAAAAAAAGCATTAAAAAAGATGCCACTGTTTTTAACACATACTGTTTCCCAGGTCAGGAGAGAATGGGGCAGCCTCAGCAGTAGCACAGGGTCGTGGCATTTCCCTCTCACCGTCAAGACGGGGCCGCAAAACTGTCTAAGCAGGAACCTCACAGATAGGAGCGCTGCCTCTCCGTGCTGTTGGCCTTTTCAGCAATAGTAACAGCACACATTTAAAATAACACTCAAGGCCCATGCTTGTTATAGCAACAGATTGTTTAGCAAGGTGGGCTGGCTCAGTGGTAAAACTGCCTGCAATGCAGGAGACACGGGTTTGATCCCAGGGTCGGGAAGATCCCCTGGAGAAGGAAATGGCAACCCACTCCAGTATTCTTGCCTGGAGAATTCCATGGACTGAGGAGCCTGGTGGGCTACAGTCCATGGGGTCGAAGAAGAGTTGGATATGACTCAGCGACTAAACAGTAACAACCAAAGCAATATACTTGGAAAGGTCTTCTCTACAAATGGAGGTGGAATAACTGGATGTCCACATGGAATTAGGGAACCTCAACTCTCATCTCACACCAAATGCCAAAATACTCATTCAAGCAGACTTGAACATGAACACTAGAACTACAAAGCTTCTAGAAGAAATGGAAAAGAGTATCTTTTAAACCTTGAAGTTGTAAAGTTGATAATTATCAAAATGAAAAACTTCTGCCCAGTGAGATTTATTTTTAAGCAAACAGGCTGTTGGGAGGATAAGTGAAACAGGTGAGGGAGACTGAGAGACAACCTTCCATTATAAAATAAAATAACAGGGATATAATGTAGAGCCTGGGGAATACAGTTAATAATGGAATAACTGACAACAGATGGTAACTAGAGTTAGCATGGTGATCACTTTGTAATATATAACGGTATCTTATCACTATGTTGCACACCTGAAAATAATCTAATACTGTAAGTCAGTTAGCATTCAGTTTATGCAATTAAAAAAAAATCAGTCAAGCTGCTGGTAGAACAGATCCTGAATGTTCTCACCACAAAAACTGATGTGGTGATCATTCTGCTATGGGTGAGTGCACCAAGTCAACACATTGTACACCATACATTTACACAGTTGCACAATTGCAACTCAGTAAAACTGAAAAGAAAGGAAGGGGCGGGGAGGGAGAGAGGGAGGGAGGAAAGGAAGAAAAGAAAGAAGCAAGCCACACACTGGGACTAATCATGTACAAAACTATCTGACAAAGCACTAATGTCCAGAATACATAATGAACATCTATAACTTAATAGTAGAAAGACTTACAACTTGACAAAATATAGGCAAGAGAGTTAAGCAGATACTTAACAGAGGAATATTTAATATATACAAATGGCCAAAAAATACCCATCATTAGTCAACGGGGAAACGCAAATAAAAACTGCAGGGAGATACACTATAGGGCTAAAGACCAACAACGCCAAAACTTGCACATAACAACAAAGGTCCAGCACAACCAGGAAAAGAGAAAAGAAACCCCAGGGACTTCCCCGGCGGTCCAGTGCTTAAGATTCCATGCTTCCACTGCAGGGGGCATGGGTTCAATCCCTGGTCAGGGAACTAAGATCCTGCAAGTCACACAGCATAGGGGAAAAAAAAAAAAACCCCAGAACCACAGCCCCATTATCATAACATTCCCGAGTCTCAGCATGGAAAAGCCAAAGCAGCATCCTAGGGTTTCAAACCCAGAAAAAACATGGAGAAAGCCTGTGTGTGTGTGTGAATAGGCAGGAGGGCCAACCCAGTTCACCTGCCGTAAGTCATTTGATACAGTTGGGAAAATAGGGGTCTGGGCATGTACCAGGGCTTAGCTGGGTATTTAATGCTAATTTAACCCCTCTCTCTGCCCCCATCATGCCTGTGTCAACTCCAATCAGGGTTTCAGATCAAAAGTGTCTTCAAGTATCACTACAACTCACTGTGCACTCGTGTGCGTGCTGGGTGTTTGACATGATTCCATTTAACCCTCACCACCACCCTGTAAAGTAGGTTAATTATAACCCTGCTTTTATGATTGAGTTCACTGAGACTCAGAGAGGGTAATAATGTACCCGGGAACACACAGCGTGGATGCAAGCATATCCCATGAGGCTCTAGGGCAGAAGCCCTTTCTAGAGAGCACCTCCCCACACATAAGCTGTGTGTCTGTGACACTTTTTGAACAGGAAAAACTGGGCTTCAGGTGACGATGAAGAATCTCATACCTGAGAACAACAGTCCTCCGTCTCTCTCTCCGAGGCCTTGCACGGTGTAAAGGTCATTAAGCCACCCCGCGCTCTACGTTTCCACGCTAGGCATGCCCATCAGACAAGAAGTACATTCCGTAAGCACACCAGCCACCACCTTGCACTGGGCTGCCCTGTTGTTCATGCTGTTGAAAGAAGTGTCTGGTGCACATGTTTCTACCTGTGGGTTTTAATGACTCAGCGGGGCCCATCGGAACCTCCAAATCCTCCTGCAGATGCTCCTTTGTCTGGCTTCGCCCTCCCATCACACTCCCCCACTGGACTGTGCACAGTGACAGCGTCGAGGAGCAGGGGAGCCTGGGTTTGCAACTTGGGGGCTATCCAACTCTCGGGGAACTGGGAAATGTCAAGAGGCCCTTAACTGGGGAAAGCATCTTACAAATCTGAATTCCCTCAAGACCTTGAATTCTGCTCAGAACCTTCCCACCATGAAGATGCAACCCTCTGACACTGCTGACCATCAGCTCTCCTCCAGCACCAGGCGCCTGACTCATCAAGGCAGGTGTAAGGGGTTAGAGGTTAAGAGAGAGAGAAAAAAGAAGAAAAAAAAGCACCAGGCTTACTGACTTTGCAGAGCTTTTTCTGGAGTGATCTTTAAAGAGAAATACATCTATGTAGAGATTAAGTATGTCATTCACTTACGAAAGAAGAGAAAAGAAAAAGCCCAGAATCCTAAGAAAATCTCTTTAATTTTCATCTTTCGGAAATACATTTTTCATTTTTTTTATTTCCATGATACAAAAATGTTAAATATCTAACAATGATCTGTAGGAAGCAGATCCATGGGATTCTGTCGCTGCTGTGATCTCGTTTGACAGAGAAAGGGCTGGTACATGGTGTTGATTTGTTATGATTTCACACACATGCACACGTACACACACTTGCCACCTCACCCCCAGACACCACCAGACAAACAGACAAGACACTGGCTAAGATACGGAACGCAGCGCTACCTGGGAAAACAGAAATTAACTTTTCACTCGTACACCCCACCATGAGAAACTCACATCTTAGGAGGGGAGAAAAACAAAACACCTCTAAATAAATATGCCCCAAAGGTCAAGGCATGTGTTGACGGTGGTAGACATCTTCCTACCAGGAAAACAAGCTTGGGAGCTTCGTGGTTTCAGGCAGCAATGATGAAAAGCAGGCAGACACAACTGAATTCTTCATGGGAGGCTGTACCACACCACGGGGCTGCCCCCAGGCCTGGGTGTGAACCTCTCGAGAGGTTCAACCCCAAATTCATGGTCACAGCACACAAGAGCGCTGGCTTTCTGCGGGTCTCATGGTTGGCCTTCCCCTTTGGGTGGATTCACACACGCAGATCTGTGACTGGAGGGTTTCACACGAGCAACAAGTAATGACCTTAATGACCTGGTGAATCATGTATGCACGACAGTCGACAGCACACTGAGTGCCAGCACGCAGGTGAGGCTGAGGAGGAAAGAACACGGCCTTGAAAATAAAAACTGCGTTTTTTTTCAGGAGACACACTTGGTTTCAGGCTCCTCCCACACCACAGTGGATTCAGTGAAACGCGGTATGGCTTCCAAACATGCCAGCTGCTTCTTTCCTTCTCGGCAACAGCACCAGCGGGGTTGTTCCACTCCAGTCTTGGTTACCATGTGTCAGGGACTTCGAAGAGCTTGGCTGAGCTGTCCGAGATGCTTCCTGGTGGGAGAGGACAAAAGAAGGTGAATAAGGGGAGCTGCCTGGACAGCGTTGACCAGGGCCAGGACTGGGATGGCCTTGTCGCTGGAAAGCGGTGCCCAGCATATGAAGGCCACACTGCAGAATCATCACCGCAGGATCCAGGGAGTGCCTCCTGCCTGGGCGTCTGTACTGACTTCACAGGAGTTAAGCATCCTCCAGTGAGCACACACCCCCATATTCTTTGCTAGATAGCATGCCGGGCACTTAGTTCATTTAATCTTCATAAAAGCCCGGTTTAGTGGCACTAATATGCCCATTTTATAGCAAGAGGCTGAGATGGGGGTCCAGATCCCTCCAGAACCGAGATCCCTGTGAAAGTCCTGGGAGGATGAGTTTCTCTGTGCTGCAGTGACTGTTCGGAGAAGGCATTAATGGCAAGCCACTCCAGTACTGTTGCCTAGAAAATCCCATGGACAGAGGAGCCTGGTGGGCTACAGTCCATAGGGTCGCTACTAGTCGGACAAGACTGAGCGACTTCACTTTCACACACTGGAGAAGGAAATGGCAACCCACTCCAGTGTTCTTGCCTGGAGAATCCCAGGGATGAGGGAGCCTGGTGGGCTGCCGTCTATGGGGTCACACAGAGTCAGACACGACTGAAGTGACTTAGCAGCAGCAGCAGTGACTGGTTAACCAGCAGTTAACCAGACGAGAAGTCTCAGGGGCTGGTGGCTAGACAGTGGCTAGAGGGAAGCTGACCAGTGGGGGTTCAGACATCCCAAAAGAGATCTGTAAAAGCAGCTTGTAGCTCTTTCCTATTTCAGCAACACTGGTTACGCTCTTCGGGGACTAAAGGAGCCTCTTCTGTTACAAACAGTTTCACCCCAAAGTTACAAGCCCTTCTTCATTCAGAAACTTTCTGCAACAGCAGCAGCACCATTGGGTCGCTGCTTGGACCACTGATGTCCACAGCCAAGTACATGGGAGCTAAGTCAGGAAACAGCACGTTCATGATGGAAAATGTGGCCAGCTAGCACTCCCATACCCGGGATATCATGCATTATTTAAGTCCTAAGGTAGGGCTGGCAGGGAAACAGGCAAAGCAGCCCCAGCTAACAGTCCAGGACTGAAAAAGGGGAGAGGTCCGTGACGATGCCTGAAGCGGAGAGTAACTTTCAAAAACAGAGGGGCACTTGTTCAGCTGAGGGTGATTACTTACTGCCCGGGACAGGAAGGCCTAAAGGTAACTAGGTCCAAATACGTGAAATAACACGGGGATTTCTGCTGGCGTGAGAACCCGCTCCTCCCCTCCTTTACTGAGATAAAACCCAGAAAGACAGGATGAGAAGAATGAGAGGGGACGTCATCTGAAGTGTTCTGTCAGGAGCCTCATGGTTGCATGGAACACGTGTGTCCCAGGACTGCTCCAGAGAATTGAAGGTAAGCAAGTAGATGGTCCCCGTGACCGAGTCCCATGATCCAGTTAGAAAAGGAATAACGGTGGGACTTCCCTGGTGGGCCAGTGGTTAAGAATCTGCCTGCCAATGCAGGGGACGTGGGTTTGATCCATGGTCCAGGAAGATTCCATATGCTGTGGGGCAACTAAGCCCATGAGCTGCAACTACTGAGCCCGCGTGCCCTAGAGCCTGTGCTCCGCACGACAAGAAGCCACTGCAGTGAGGAGTCCTCGCACTGCAACTAGAGGGTAGCCCCCCGCTTGCTGCAACTAAAGAAAGCCCTCGCACAGCAATGAAGACCCAGTGTAGCCAAAAATAAATAAATACATAAAACTTGAAAAGAAAAGGAATAAAGCTTATTGAGAAACAAAGTAAAACACAAACAGTCCCTCCAGGGGACAACTACATTCTGCAGACGGCCCAGGATAAGATTAAACTCGCCCGACCCCCTTCTCAGCCACCCAGTCACATAGTACTTAATGACAGGGAGGAAAACCAACCTCAGTAAGGGCGCTTCTGTAATTCACATATCAAAGAAATAGTACAGCAGCCAATCAGATACTCTAAAGGTAAAAGCCACAAGGCCAAATGTTGGGGGGCAGTGTGCTGAAATAAAACTGAGAGGGAAAAAGATAAATGGCTAAAAGCAACTGTACTGTCATCCTTACCATAGCACCTGCCCTTACCTGGATGGGAGAATATGTGAGTCTGGTGGCATGTCTTCCCACACACAGAAGTAGGACTGCCCTGGTGGCCTGGTGGTTAAGAATCCACCTTGCAATGCAGGGAACACAGGTTTGATTCCAACTAAGCCTAAGCTCTGCAACTACTGAGCCTGCACCACAAGGAAGATCCTGCGTGCCACAATCAAGACCGGATGTGGCCAAAAACAAATAAACAAAAAGAAACCACACAGGAGTGACTGCGAAGAGCAAGTGAGAAACAACAGAATAAGCAGAAACTGGGAAGGGAGGCAAGTGTGGTGGGACTGTCTCAGTAGCTGGAAGACTCGAGCAACTCTCTCCGCCGTATCTGTAAGGTACACGTAATGCTACTGTGGGCCTCAGAGGACTTCCATGATTCAGCTATGTTCCTGGCATAGAGCCAGTTCCGAATGCTTGCTAGCCCCTTCCCCTTGTGGAGAAGGTGGCCCAACACCGCATGTGGTTACTGCCTGGGGAAGCCAACAGCCTGCAGTCAGAGAGAGCTGCCTACAGTGTGCAGCTGCTGAGAAAGGATGGTGCGCATAGAGCGACCAGAATCTTGTGAACCAACTAAAGGAGACCGAGACCAGAGGGGGGCTGAAGGTTAGTGCTGGTGCGCGTTCTGGCACCTTCCAGAAAGGGAGAGCTGTAGACTGTTGAAGCATCCATCTCAAAGCTAATGGATAAGAAGCTGTGGTCAGTTTTCCAGGGAACTCGCTTTTCACAGCCCTGTGTGGCAACTAGAATGCAAAGAATTACTCAGGAACAACTTTTCTTTTTCAACAGAAACTTCAGGACATCTGTCTCCTGCTATGATGGACTGTTCCTTGCATCATATACAAAATGGATGGTACATCTAAATGTAAAACCTGAAACTGGAAAACTTCTAGAAGAAAACATAGGAGAACTCTGCAATCTTGAGCAAAGCAAAGCTTTCTCACATATGACACCAAAGGCATAATTCAAGGGGAAAAAATGATAAACTGGACTCCATTAAAATGAAAAACATCTACTACTGAAAGGCACTGTTAAGAGAATGAAAAGCACCGTCCAGAAGAATTTGAAAAACACTCAACAGGACTTGTATCCTGAATCCATAAGAACTCTCAAAATTCAATAAGAAAAAACAACCAACCAACCCAATGAAAAAACAGGAAAAGATTTAAACACTCCTTTCACCAAAGAAGATATTTCAATGGACAAATAATCACATAAAAAGATATTTAACATTGTCAGTCATTAGGGAAATTCAAACCAAAGCCGTAAGGAGATGCCAGTCCACGTCACTGGAAAGGCTACAAAGGACACCACCAGCGCTGATGACTGCAGAGAGCCCTGAACCCCGGCGGGGATGCGGAGTGCTGCAGCCACCCTGGAGGACAGCGTGCCAGGTTCTTATACAGTTAAACACACACTTACCACACGACACAGTAATTCCACCCTTAGGTGTGTATTCCAAAGAAATGAACACTTAGTTCACATAAAAACTTACACAGAATGTTTATATCTGCTAGACTCTGAGCTGCTAACAACCTGAATGCCGAAAGGCAAAATGGATAAACGAATAGATATGTCTGAAAAGTGGACTGTCAATCCAGAGAAGAAAGGAATGAACCAGTGATGTGGGCAACAACACAGACAAGCGTCAGAGGCCTTACGCTAAGGGCAAGACCCAAGCGGTTACTTACTGAGTGGTTCCATTTAAATGACCCTTGGAAAAGGCAAAATTACAGTGACAGAAAGCAGATCGGTGGCTGCCAGGATCTAGGGACGGGGAGGGGCTGACTGCAAAGGGGCACGAGGCAATCTTCTGGAATAACTGTCTTATTTCTTGAGCACAGTGATGCTTATATGACTGTACACATTTGTCAAAACTTGTCAGCCTGTACACCTCAAAGTAATGACTTTCACTGTATGTAAACTGAATCTTAATAAAGCTGACCCTGCAAAAGAGGAATGTTGTTTAAAAAAAAACACCAAATTTTAATATAAAATATTATGCTGATAATTAAAATTATTTGACCAAGAGTTTTTAAGATGGGGGAAGACAAGATACTAAATGGCATAATTGAGTATGATCCAACTATGCATAAAAACGATAGGTAGAAATACTTGTTAACCGAGTACCAAATAACTGCGGGATTTTACATTCTTCTCTTTTCCTTCATTTTACTGATTTTCATAGTGAGCCCATTATTTTTATTAACAAAACAACAAAAGAAAGTAAAAAGTGGAAACAAAAGGTGACTGTTTCTGCTGATTTGCCTTTCACTGACTTAAGAGTTGAGGGCTTCCCTGGTGGCTCAGACAGTCATGAATCCACCTGCAATGCAGGAGACCCAGGTTCGGTCCGTGGGTCAGGAAGATATCCCGGAGAAGGGAATGGCAACCCACTCAGTATTCTTGCCTGGAGAATCCCATCGACAGAGAATCCTGGCTGGCTACAGTCCATGGGGGTCTCAAAGAGTCGGACATGACTTTACATTCACTTTACTTCACTAATTAGAGCTGAGAGGGAGAAACTCTGAGCTAAGGCAACTCTTCCCTCATGTGAATCTGAAAAGGTACACAGCACATCAGAAATCTGCCATCAAATCGTTCCTACAGAGTGGAACTCTTTACACAATAAGATCCTCTGCGGTGCCAGATGGGAGTTTTTAACTAAGAAATACTCCAAAGGGCCTGGTCATGGGGTGGTTTCCACACTAAGTAGGCAGGGCTCCCCTGGATGGCATGTGGGGAGTCCCCGAGGGATGCCTGAAGGAAGAAGAAGGGCACTCAGGGAGCACACTGCCCTGCAGTGCAGCATCCCCCTCAGTGAGCTGAAATCCATATCTGAACTGAGTAATTAGAAAGCTCCTGGGGAGGCCGCTGGACATCCCTAGGCTGGCCACTCAGGTAAACAACAGCACCAACTGCAGACCACATTTCTGACTTCAGGAGACCTCTAACAGCAAAAGGAGACTGCTGTTCCAAGTAGAGTTTCCATTTTTACACTGAACCCTAAGGGCTGAAACTGGAAAAAAATCAGCAGATTAGTCAAGACTCCAATAAAACTCTTGGTTCTTGGCAAACATGGAAAGCTCTAATGTGTTATGTTTTAAACGTAAGGGGGAAAAGAGACTTGGAACGATATCGCTACTACATGACAAGTCACCAGGAACAGCCACAGCTCTCAGCCCTGCTCTGTGAACGCTATGAGTGTTAGACATGGAACCTCGGCTATTGGTCAGGCCATCTGTATTTTGAGACTGGCTAATCCGACCAGCATCAGGCCACTGGAATATGAACTCACTTCCTCAGCAAGAGCAAGGGTGCTGTGGACACCCACCCATCAAACACTGTCTGGGAAACACTTCTTAGAGACAGCTGACTCCAGCACATACAGCACACAGAGCTGTTTCCTTTATGAACCGATGGAGAATACGCCTTGAATGCCCCAGAGGAGAGCAGACAGCATTATTAATCTCCATTAACTCCAATAAGTATAAAAGGGGGAGGATTGACAGTATACATTTGCTTCCTGAAAATAGGACAGAAACAACTACATTCAGGAGAAAAACAATTACTAAGTCACATGACATGCAGATAAAAAGCTCCGAAAGGGAAGAGTATCTTGGATTTTTATCACATGACTTCATCACAAGAAAGTCTGGGTGGGTAGTTGTTTCTGATCTAGAACGGCTGCCAGAAACATTCACCTTTGGGAAGAACCCTTTGCACCTCTGAAGTTCAGAGACACTTCACATACTGCAGAGAGGTTTGATGCCTTTGCCCTGGCTCAGACAGCCCTCCCCGCCACCCTCAACACCAGCTGTATTTGACTTTGCATATCTGTGATTCTTTGAGTCTTTTTCCTCTATAAATTAGAGATAATGACATCTACACTTTACTCAGTTATTGTAACGACTAGATCATAAAGGACATTCCTAACACAATGTCTGGTACGTACTATTAAATGGTCATTTCTTCTGCAACTTAAGTCCTTTTGTTCTGTGGGAAGGCATCCAGTAGTTAACTCTCAGTGTATCCTTGATATTAAGATATATAACTAAGAAAAATGACACTGTTTTGCGGGGGATTTCTTGAGCATTAGTTGGCCAGAAATTGCTACGGTACATGATATCCTGTGAAAAAAAGTGAAAGTGATAGTTGCTCAGTCGTGTCTGACTCTTTGAGACCCCCGTGGACTGTAGCCCACCAGGCTCCTCTGTCCATGGAATTCTCCAGGCAAGAATACTGGAGTAGGTAGCCATTCCCTTCTCCAGGGGATCTTCCCAACCCAGGGATCAAACTGGGGTCTCCCGCATTGCTGGTGGATTCTTTACCATCTGAGTCACCAGGGAAGCCCACGTAATATCCTATGGTCCTACTTTTTGCTACTTTCCCCTTGGAAAACAGAACACTTCCTCCTGGTGGAAGGCTGTCTTCTACGTTCCCCACACCTTCACTGGCAGTGCTCCGGGCACCCAGTGCACCCCAGTGAGTCATGGGAGCACCTGTCAAGGTACCGTCCCCACTGAATTTGGGGACTTCAGTACAAAAAGATTTGGAGTATCCTGTACATATTTATATCAGAAAAACCTTGGCCGTCATGGATTTGAGTGTCCACACAGAAGCGGACAATTAGATAGTAAGAGCAAAAGATGCGGACTAGGACCAAGAAATGGAGAAGGAAATGGCAACCCACTCCAGTGTTCTTGCCTGGAGAATCCCAGGGACGGGGGAGCCTGGTGGGCTTCCGTCTATGGGGTCACACAGAGTCGGACACAACTGAAGTGACTTAGCAGCAGCAGGACCAAGAAAAAAGCATCAGCGGCTCCCCAGGTGGCTCAGTGGATGAAAGAACCCACCTGCAATGCAAGAGACGCACGAGGCGCGGGTTCCATCCCTGGGTCGGGAAGGTCCCTGGGAGGAGGGCATGGCAGCCCACTCCAGTGTTCTCTCACCTGGAGAACCCCATGGACGGAGGAGCCTGGCAGGCTACAGTCCATGGGGTCACAAAGGGTCGGACATGACTGAAGCGACTGAGTACGCACGCATGCAAAAGCACTGACAGAGTTATTCCTGGCTGAGAATTTCATCGGAGAAGGCAATGGCAAGCCACTCCAGTACTCTTGCCTAGAAAATCCCATGGACGGGGGAGCCTGGTGGGTTGCAGTCCATGGGGTCGCTACAAGTCTGACGTGGCTGAGCGACTTCACTTTCACTTTTCACTTTCACACATTGGAGAAGGAAATGGCAACCCACTCCAGTGTTCTTGCCTGGAGAATCCCAGGGACGGGGGAACCTGGTGGGCTTCCGTCTATGGGGTCACGCAGAGTTGGACACGACTGAAGTGACTTAGCAGCAGTAGCAGCATGCAAATACTGTTATCACATTGCATGCTTTCATGTATTCAATCTATTGAAGACATAGTTATTGAGTATCTAATTCGTATAAGGACAAAATCCCTGCATAGAAGGTTAACTTATAGTGAGAAGGATGTATTTTAAATAATAATTACTCAAATATACCACCACAACATTTGATCTTGTTATAAAGAAAACTAGTGATAATAGTGTGTTCTCTGGAATTTATCATTAAATTTAGTGATGAAACACTTTATAGATAAAAGAAAAAAAAAAAAGATACTGTCCCCAGTAGGACTGCTCAGCTTGATGCCTTAGAACCCTTCTCTTCAGGAAAAATGGAGCCACACTGCACCAAACACTCTAATCTAGTTCTACCTCTGGGCTCCCGGGACACTCTGAAGCTTTGGGAGTTTAACACAGACCCTTCAGAGTCTGAACTTTGTTGTCGTTCAGTTGCTCAGGCACATTCGACTCTTTGTGACCCCATGGACTACAGCATGCCATGCTTCCCTGTCCTTCACTATCTCTTGGAGTTTGCTCAAACTCGTGTCCATTGAGTCAATGATGCCATCCAACCATCTCATCCTCTGTCATCTCCTCCTCCTGCCTTCAATCTTTCCCAGCATCAGTGTCTTTTCCAGTGAGTCAGCTCTTCACATAAGGTGGACGAAGTATTGGAACTTCAGCTTCAGCATCAGTCCTGCCAATGAATATTCAGGGTTGATTTTCTTTAGGATTGACTGATTTGATTTCTGAGCTGTGTAAGGGACTCTCAAGAGTCTTCTCAGCACCACAGTTAGAAAACATCAATTTTTCTCTTGCTCATTTCAGGACCTCCTTAAAGTAACCGAGCAATCAAAATTGGTTGACCTGCTGGGCCCAGCACCTGCTATCTTGACCTACATCCTGCAGATACTTTTAGGACTATGTGCTCAAAACAATTCAGCTAAAGAGGATCCAGGGAACTTCCAGGCCTGCGCTGTTGGAAGATCTAACCCAATGAATGGTGTTCCAGAAGAAAACTCATTGCTCTTAAGTTATCTTATTCAATTAAAAGTTGTCAAGATGTTTTTCTTTCTTCTTTAGTAGGACAGACAAAGAACTAAAAAAAATCTTTTTTTCTTTTTAAGCTCATATCTTGTGGCAGTGACAGCTTTACTGTCAATGGGAGGGAAAAAGAGACTATTTAAATGACGGTGTTATAAATTCAAAACCCCAAATAACTCACAGAAAGTTTTTGCTTAAAATGATGAAAGTTATAAAAGGAGCTAATCTATTAATGCAATCTATTATTAGGTATTTTAATATCTTTGAGACTGTGCTGAGACAGAAGGGAAAAAACCTAAAATCCTGTCCCTGAGAAGTAACAGATAATTAAAAAAAATTCAGGAGATAGAGAAGCGAAGGAAAGCTACACAAGAAGGGAAAAGGCCCCCAATCCTGGTCATGCTCTGGGTGAGCTCTGAAAGCCATGTTAACAGTTAGTATCTAACATCTGTGGAGCAGGGACAATGGGACAGGGGCAACAAGGCATGAGAGGTGAAGACAACGTTACAGATTAAAAACCTCTCTAATACTTATATGAGGGAAAGGAGGGGAGACTCACAGATTCAAGGAGACAGTGAAAACACACAGCCCAGACTTCAAGTAAGAACTTAGGTTTTCAGTTAAAGTGCAGCTTCACCAGAATGCATAAAAGCCATCTGTGACATTTCTGCTGTCTTTGATTTCATTAATATCAATGAGATTCAGAAAACGCCCTGCAGGCAGATCAAGCCACATGTAAAAAGAGGAATTAACTGAAACACAATGGATTCTTGGCCTGGATATGAATCAAGTTCCAGGGCTCCACTCCCATCCTTTGACCTGACTGTTGGCTCCAATTAACGGGGGTGACTGTCATGAAGTCAGATACAGGAGAGGAGTAACTTCCCTCTCAGGCACCCCCTCATCCTAAGGAGACAACACATAACTGCGCTTAAAAATACCCACTTTCTTGCAGGCCTGACTTAAGTGCTCCGTGACCTTGGGCAAGTTACACAACCTTCAGGTCTCGCTTTCCTCCTTTCTTCTTTTCCTTCCTCCCTCCCTCCTTTCTTCAAAAATTTTTTAATTGAAGTATAGTTGATTTACAATGTTGCGTTAGTTTCTGGTCTACAGCAAAGTGATTCAGTTATATATATATACATATAGATGTTCTTCATATTCTCTTCCATTATGGTTTATTACAGGATATTGAATATAGTCCCCCATTCTATACACTAGGACCTTGTTCGTCTATTTTATATACAGCAGTTTGTATCCGCTAATCTCAGGCTCCTAGTTTATCCCTCCCCTTCAATTTGTTTTCTATGTCTGTGAGTCTGATTTTGTTTTGTAAATAAGTTCATTTGTATTGTATTTTAGATTCCACATAGAAGGGATACCATATTGTATTTGTCTTTCTCTTTCTGACATTTGGCTTAGCATGATAATCTCTAGGTGCATCCATGTTGCTGCAAATGGCATTATTTCATTCTTTTCTATGGCTGAGTAATATCCCATGCATATATGTACCACATCTTTATCCATTCATCTGTCAATGGACATTTAGGCTGCTTCCATGTCTTGGTTATTGTACACAGTGTGGTTATGAACACTGAGGTGCATGTATCTTTTAGAATTAGTTTTCTCCAGATATATGTCCAGGAGTGAGATTGCTGGATCATATGGCAATTATCTTTTTGGCTTTTAAAGGAACCTCCACGCTGTTCTCCATAGTGGCTCCAGCTTTCGTTCCTACCAACTTTTTTCTACACCCTCTACAGCATTTATTATTTGTAGACTTTTTGACTATGGCCATTCTGACCAGTGTGAGGTGATACCTCACTGTAGTTTTGATTTGCATTTCTCTAACAATTAGTGATATCTAGCATCTTTTCATCTATATGCCTTCTTTGGAGAAATGTCTACTTAGGTCTTTTGCCCATTTGTTGATTAGGTAGTTTGCTTTTCTGTTGTTGACTTGCATGAGCTGCCTGGATATTTTGGAAATTAAGCCTCTGTCAATTGCATCGTTTGCAACATTTTCTCCCATTCCATAGATTTTGTCTTTTCAATTTGTTTATAGTTTCCTTTGCTGTGTAAGGGCTTCCCCAGTGTCTCAGATGGTAAAAAGGTTGTAAGTTTGAGTAGGCCCCATTTGTTTATTTTTGCTTTTGTTTCTATTGCCTTGGGAGACTGACCTAAGAGAACATTCAGTTCAGTTCAGTTCAGTTCAGTTCAGTCGCTCAGTCGTGTCCGACTCTCCGCGACCCCATGAATCACAGCACGCCAGGCCTCCCTGTCCATCACCAACTCCCGGAGTACACTCAAACTCATGTCCACAGAGTCGGTGATGCCATCCAGCCATCTCATTCTCCGTCGTCCCCTTCTCCTCCCGCCCCCAACCTTTCCCAGCATCAGAGTCTTTTCCAGTGAGTCAACTCGTCTCATGAGGTGGCCAAAGTATTGGAGTTTCAGCTTTAGCATCAGTCCCTCCAATGAACATCCAGGATTGATCTCCTTTAGAAGAGAACATTGCTAAGACTTAAGTCAGATAATGTTTTGCCCATGTTCTCTTCTAGGAGTTTTATGATGCCATGTCTTATACTTAAGACTTAAGCCATTGTGAGTTTACTGTTGTGTATGGTGTGAGGGAGTCTTCTAACATGCAGTTGTCCAGCTTGGCCAACACCACTTGCTGAAGACACTATCTTCTCTCAGGCTTCCGTTTTCTTCATTGTAAAATGGACCATGATGCCTACCTCAGAGATTTGAAGGCAAGTGTTTCAGTCAAGTGTGAGGGGCAGCGCTGGGCCCTCCACAAGCACTTGGTCAGCAGCAGCTATCCTTTCTGTCGGTGTGACAGCTTGCTGAGCAAGTTCTGGTCGGATCTCCTAGGCAGGGCCTTTCTCAGGCTCTGGCTGCCCCGCAAGCCCCATCCTTGCCCAGAACTTGGGCCTGCAGAAGGTCTGCGCGCCAAGGGCGGGGTGAGCTCCTGGCGCCTCCAAAGCATGTCTGGGGGACGGAAGGGATGTGGAACTCAGCTCACCTTCTCTTTCTGCTTTTGGTTATTTTTTCTGCGCCTTTCTAAAAAATTATTTATACTTAATTAAAAAAATTTTTTTAAATTAATTAATTTTTTGGCTGCGCTGGGTCTTCACTGCTATGTATGGGCTTTCTCTAGCTTCAGCAGGGTTGGGGGAGACTACTCTCTAATTGCAGTGTACGGGCTTCTCATTGTGGTGGTGTCTCTTGTCCCGGACTTCTCCGGGGGATAGTTGCCCCCTGCGGCATGTGGGATCTTCCCACACCATAGATCAAACCTGTGTCCCCTGCATTGGCAGGCAGATTCTTAACCACTGGACCACCAGGGAAGTCCTTGCTCTGCTTCTTACTAGCTACATGCGCATTTCTTTGCCACTCTGAGCTCAGACATCTGCATCACTAAAACAAGGATGAGTTCCAAGTTCAGAGCTGTTTTGAGAATCAAATTCAACCAGGAGAGAGAAGGCTCCTACTGCATTGTCTAGCACACAGCGGTTTCACAACATGTGTTCATTTCCCATTTCCTTTGCTTCCTACATAACTCTGCTTATGAGAGAAATTCAGGCTGCCTGGGGTTGGGCTAGGAACAGTGAAAATTCTACTGAAAATAACAGGTGTAGGAGTAGAGCTCCTTGCAAACTCACATACACATTTAAAATACTCAGGCAACTTACATACATCACAAAACCTCTAAACAATGGAGGAGAGAGAGAAGGTTACCAAAATGGGCTGATCATCTTTAACAAGGAGGCCCCTGCCAAGCCTCACGTTATCCAAAGCCAGGGTTGTTAAGGGATTCTTCAAATTAAAATGAAAATGATCCAAAAAACATCTGGTCCCGTTTTGGGCTACATGGGTTTGGCCATCAACTGAAGCCCTGATGTAATTTCTCCCCACCAGTGAGAGTTTCTAGAGCACTGAAAAGGAGTCAGCTCCAGACCCTTGGTGAGACTCGATACAAACCTGTCGGAGAAAGGTCCTTCTTCATCCTTTTTAGTTTCTTGGCCTTTTTCCTTCCCTCTGAGAGGGGTTCTGCACAGGGATCTGTCTTCTCAAGCTCAGTGTCAGAAATCTCCCCTGATACACGGGCCTCCAGGCCGGCTTCTGCTCGACTGGGACTCAGGTTTCTCTTTCCTACTGTGCTGGTGGCTGTGAGACTGAAATGCAAATAGAGGAACAACATGAAGGGTGCTGAGAGTAACTGGAAGACTAAGCCTATAAAAATATTTTAACACGCTTAATTCTATTAACACTTAACTAGCAATCAAACAATACAGGCAGCTGCTGCCTGGAGGTGCAGGTTAAAGACCTCACTGTGAACTGAAGTCTAAACGTATACCTACAGCAAGCCTATTCAGAGGAATCTTCTGTACCAGACTTGTGCACAGATAGACATGAATCTAAGAGTGTTTAAAAGAAAAAAGTTTTAATGAAAATCCCTGGTCTTTATTTTGATAGTTACGAACAGCCAACTCATTGGGAAAGTCCCTGATGCCAGGAAAGATTGAGGGCAGGAGAAGAGGGCGATAAAGGATGAGATGGTTGGACTGCATCATTGACTCAATGGACATGAATCTGAGCAAACTCCAGGAGATAGTGAAGGACAGGAGGGCTGGCGCCCTGTAGTCCATGGGGTAGAAAAGAGTCAGACATGACTGAACGACTAAACAACAATCCTAACAGAAGAGTCGGAGAAGGCGATGGCACCCCACTCCAGTACTCTTGCCTGGAAAATCCCATGGGTGGAGGAGCCTGGTAGGCTGCAGTCCATGGGGTCGTGAAGAGTCAGACACAACTGAGCGACTTCACTTTCACACATTGGAGAAGGAAATGGCAACCCACTCCAGTGTTCTTGCCTGGAGAATCCCAGGGATGGCGGAGCCTGGTGGGCTGCCATCTGTGGGGATGCACAGAGTTGGACACGACTGAAGTGACTTAGCAGCAGCAGCAGCAAAAGAATACAATAGACAGCAGAGCAATCATAACAAAGCAGGGGTATGGATTACATTAAATCACAAAACAGCACTGTTACTTACATGCCTGCCTAACAGATACACAGGAGAACAGGAGAATTCTTGAGTCCGTGTGCTGTCACACTACTTGTGCATCTGAATATACTTAAGGGGCATACCCTGGGGCTTCCTGGGTGGCTCAGCAGTCAAGAGTCTGCCTGCCAATGCAGGAGACACAGATTTGATCCCTGGGTTGGGAAGATCCCTGGAGTAGGAAATGGCAACCCACTCCAGTATTCTTGCCTGGGAAATCACATGGACAGAGGAGCCTGGTAGGCTACAGGCCATAGAGTCGCAAAGACACAACCATACCCCACCTTCATAGAATTCTCTTCTATTCCAAAAAAGTGACTTGTCAAGATTATCATTAAACCTGGCTTCATTTTTAAAGCTTTATAGGATTTGACATGTTGAATTAGATCAGATTACATGTCCTGATTTTCCTTAAGAAAATATGTTCCCTGAAATAGAACTTGATAAAAACAGGGACCACATGGCCAATGTGAGTCCTGTCTCCTCTAAATGAGTCTTACAGGTTTTTTTTTTTTTAAACGATAGCCCCATGTTATGAAAAGCATAAAGAATCCAGTCATTCCGCCTAAGGGAGGCCATTCTAGCCCAGAAAGAAGGGTGGATAGCGAGAGAGAATGTGAGCATGCCCCTGTGTCAGCCTTCCCTAGGAAGTGAGTGCTTTAAAACAGGGGTCCCCAACCCCCAGACCATGGACCTATACTGGGTGATGAACCGGGCCACATGGCAGGAGGTGAGCGGTGGGCAAGCAAGTCAAGTTTCATCTGTATTCACAGCTGCTTTCCATCACTCATATTACCAACCAAGCTCCACATCCTTTTGGATCAATGGGGGCAGTAGATTCTCATAGGACAGCGAACCCCACTGTGAACTGTGCATGCGAGGGATCTAGGTTGCAAGCTCCTTACGAGAATCATCCTGAAACCACCACTCACTCCGGTCAGTGGAAAAATTGTATTCCATGAACCTGGTCCCTGGCGTCAAAAAGGGTGGGGCACCACTGCTGGCTTCCCTGGTGGCTCAGAGGTTAAAGCGTCTGCCTCCAATGCGGGAGACCCGGGTTCGATCCCTGGGTCGGGAAGATCCCCTGGAGAAGGAAATGGTAACCCACTCCCATATTCTTGCCTGGAGAATCTCATGGACAGAGGAGCCTGGTAGGCTACAGTTCATGGGGTCACAAAGAGTCGGACACGACTGAGCGACTTCACTTCACTTCACCACTGCTTTAAAAATGTTACCTATAAAGCACTCAGGCTACACTTCCCTCTTCCCTGTACCTTACACTTGCTAACTCACAAGAAGAAGGTGGTGGTGCTGAAAAGTCATAGGAAGCAGAACAGAGCCCAGAAGAGATGGCCTCTGAAGAATGGCTGGCTGGCCTGCCACTGTCCTCTTTTCACCTGTATTATCTGCAGCTTTCATAAACATTTTTTATTGAGGGGACATGAAGAAAAGGGAGAAGACCAATGGCACTATCGGGGGTGGGAGTGGGTATTAAAGATTCATGCTAAAGTTTGCTGTTTGAAAACTGATAATACCTTTAAATTTGTCTTAAAGACTAAAACTATTTTTGGTTGGAGTCAAGAAATTTTGAAAAATTCAGAAAGCATAAGTTGGAAGATAACAAGGATATATCCCTCCATCTCAAAAGGGGTAGGAAGCCTAAATATTCCTCTGTGCTGTGAACCCTGGAACATGACAGCCTCTGAGACATAAATGTTTAATGAAAACTCAGATGGAACCATCAAGAACTACAAGAAATACAAAGTCCTGAAATATCCCTAACTGCACACAGAAATCTAGCAGATGATAAAGGCAGTAATCAGGGATTTCCCTGGTGGTCCAGTGGTTAAGAATGTGCCTTGCAATGCAGAGGACACAGGTTTGATCCCTGGTCCAGGAACTAAGATCCCACATGCTGAGGGGCCACTAAGCCCA
The DNA here is from genome assembly GCF_049115385.1 of Moschus berezovskii. Taxonomy (NCBI): domain Eukaryota; kingdom Metazoa; phylum Chordata; class Mammalia; order Artiodactyla; family Moschidae; genus Moschus; species Moschus berezovskii. Next base: position 28,870,649 of record NC_142486.1, on the reverse strand, counting down.
AGTACCACAACTAGAGAGCCCGCATATCGTAACAAAAGATCCTGCATGACGCAATTAAGACCCGAGGCAGTCAAATAAATAAAATTTTTTTGGTAATGGTAGTATTCAAATTCCCTGGAGGAAGGAATGGCAACCAATTCCGGTATTCCTGCCTGAAAATTTCCATGGACAGAGGAGCTGGATGGGTTACAGTCCAAAGGGTTGCAAAGAGTCAGATACAACTGAGTGACTGAGCACACACATTCAAATTACTGGGGCAGAAATAAACTTTCAAAAAAATGACAGTGGGACAAATGGAAAAAGATAAACTAGACCCATTCTTCACCCATAAAAAAGAAAAAATGTTAAAATGGATCAGATATCTAATGTGAAAAATGAACCTAAACATGTACCAAAGGAAAACATGGACGAATTCCTCCAAAACCTGGGTGTAGACAAAGGCATTGTGAGTCACTATGACTCACAATCCATATGTAATAAAAGATTTATAAATCTGATCACTTAAAAATAAAAGTCCATTGCATAGCACAGTGAAGACAAATGAGAAACCATGAGAAAATATTTGTAAAGTGTACCACAGATAAATGGCTACTGTCCCTCGTATACAAGTAAAACTCAAAATTAAAGGAAAAGACCAAAATTCTACAGGAAAATTAGCAAAGCTATGACTAATAGCTCATTACACACAAAGACAGACAGACCCCCCCCCACACACACACCCCTTAAACACACACAAAAAATGTTCAATTACCCCTTATATACACAAAAAGATGTTCAATTCCCTTCATGATGCAAAATGAAATATTGTTTCCCACCATTAGATTGGCAAAAATATTCAAATGCTTGATGAAATACTCTGTTGGTGAGACTATAGAAATAGGCACTCACACGCCACTAGTGAGAATGAAAAATGGTCCAACTCTTCCAGAAGCAAATGCGCCAGTATTTAACAAAACTATGTATCTGTTTACTCTTTGAGCCAGCAATCCCACTTCGAGGAGTTCAGAAGATATACCTCCAACAATGCAAAAATATTTATGTACATGATTACTCATTGCTACTTTATGTTATTAGGATATTTTATTGCCAAATATCCGAATGTCTAAGTATAGGAAATTGGTTGAAAAACTAGTTATAAATTGGTTGAATAAACTATGCTATGTACAGTCAATGTAACCAAGCAGTTACAAGAAAGAACGATGATCTCAAAGAACTGATCTGGCATAATTTCCAGTGAAAATAGTGAAAAAAGCAAAGTGCAAACAAGCAATTTATGAACCTGTATTCCCAATCTTGGGTGGAATATTGGGGTGGGTGGTGGAATTTAAAAAAAAATCCCGAACCCTTCAGTAGGTTTGCTTCTGTAGTTAAATGAGTGAAGCGACTCTGAAAATGTCTGGATACACGATAATGCTTAGCAAATTAGTAAAAGTGTTGCTGTAGTTGGAAGACAGATATGCAAATACTGGAATGGCAGAAGGCAAGGGGGACCCTGTGGGGATGGAATGAAACTGGAGATATGCATATGGGCGTGGCATATCTTTTAAAAAAAAATTTTAGTGGCTATTCTCTATTACGTTTTCTCTTTCTTCTTAAAGAAACATTTTTTATTTGCTTGCAACGCAGGATCTCGATTTTCATTGTAGCATGCGGGACCTTTAGTTAAGCATGTGAACTCTTAGTTGTGACATGTGGGATCTAGTTCCCTGATCAAGGATCGAACCTGGGACCCCTGCAATGGAAGCGCAGAGTCTTAGTCACTGGACACCAGGGAAGTCCCTGAACTTGGTATTTCTAAAGGAAGTATTTGTACACATGTGCATGTTTGCGTGCACGTTTGTATGAGACATATATGTGTATATCCATGCACATATTTCCCAGGATTGCCCACTGAAAGGACACAGAAGGAAAAAAATTCCAGTGGTCACAAGCACATGTAGTGTCCAGATTATAAGGTCTAACACCATACCCCACTGAAAACAAAGAGGGCTCCTCAAAGAAGAACTTGATTCCAGGGCTAGGGTGAATGAAGCACAAAATGAGCCCAGAGTATCTTGCTATACAAGAAAGTAGGAAACTGCCCAAGAGATGACGGTGGCATGTCACAAGGGCACAGAAACTAGGTGGAAAGGGCTCCTGCTGACCAAATATGTGAGCACCAGAGTAATTTAAGGGCCAGTAATACATTCTAAACCACTGAAAAAAGACAGGCACCCATAAGTCTGCATCAATACATAATACAGAGAGACAGAGAAAGGAGGGAAGAGCTCTTAATTCTGGTTAAATGATGAGTAGGAAATGGTAAGAGCAGAGAGAGACGGAATTGGCAAATTATCCATTGGTAACCATCACGTGAAGAATGAATGATGCAAAAATATCAAGAGACGCTCAATCAAAGGAGATACTTTGATGAAACGCAGGATATTTGCATGATCTTAAAGTGTCTCTCCTGAAATTGATATCCTGAGAAAGGCACAGCATCACTTCTGCAGTATTCTAGTCAGGACTGTATAACTTGAATGTAATCATGAAGAAACATCAGACCATCCCAAATGAAAAAAATACCTTATTGAAAAAAAAGTGGGGTGAAGGGCTGGTGTCCTTCAAAAATGTCACTGTCATAAAAAAGACTAAAGAGACATTGAAAATTAGTTGCAACACATTATCACAGACTAGATCTTACACTAGAGGCAAAAAAGCTATAAAGATAAGATTGGATCAAATAATAAAACTGGAATATGAATGGGAGATTACTGTATTATATCAATGTAAAATCACTGAAGTTGATAACTATACCACAGTTATACTAGAGAATATCAATACCCTTAGAGTATTTAGGGATTAAAGATTATGATGTCACTAACTTCCTCTTGGATGGCTAAGAAAAAACAGTGTGTTGCGGGGTGGGGTACAGAGAGAAAAAGGGAGTGCAGCGACAGTGCGTGCATACAGAGAGAGGAAGGGGAGGAAGAGACAGCATGCGCACACGATGCCAAAACAGCACCTGTTAACAACAGAGGCATCTGGATAAAGAGTATATGGGCGCTCTTTGCAGGACTTGTGGACTTTTTGGCAGTGTGAAATTATTTCCAATATAAAAGCAAAATAAATTACTGGAGATACTTGAGAAGCATGAGGTTCAATGCATAAGGAAAAGCAGGCACCTCCCTCGGAGACGGCAATGGCAAGCCACTCCAGTACTCTTGCCTAGAAAATCGCATGGACAGAGGAGCCTGGTGGGCTGCCGTCTATGGGGTCGCACAGAGTCGGACATGACTGAAGCGACTTAGCAGCAGCAGCAGCAGGCACCTCCCTGGCAGTCCAGGGGTTAAGACTCCTCGCTTCCAACACAGGGGGTGTGGGTTTGATCCCTGGTCTGGAGGAGCTAAGATCCTACATGCCTGGAGGCCAAAAATCCCAAACATAAAACAGAAGCAATACTGTAACAAATTCAATAAAGACTTAAAAAAAAAAAAGGTCCGGATCAAAAAAAACCTTTTTAAAAAAACAAGGAAAAGTGAATTTGACCGAAGGAGTATCTTCTGATGTCTGTCTACTGCAGCACAATCTAGGACTGAGGTGTGTAAGTTCTTACACACGAGTGATAAATATATCACCAACCCAGTAATACAAGGGAGCAGCTCCCTGACCCATTAACAAAACGTCTCATTTGATACAAGTGAAAGTGAAAGTCGCTCGGTTGTGTCTGACTCTTTACAACCCCAGAGACTGTAGCCTGCTAGGCTCCTCTGTCCGTGGGATTCTCCAGGCAAGAACACTGCTGTAAGTAGCCTTTCCCTTCTCCAGGGGATCTTCCCAACCCAGGGATTGAACCCAGGTCTCCCACACTGCAGGAGGATTCTTTACTGTCTGAGCCACCAGGGAAGCCCAAGAATACTGAAGTGGGTAGTCTACCCCTTCTCTGGGGGATCTTCCCAACGAGGAATCGAACCAGGGTCTCTGCATTGCAGGTAAATTCGTTACCAGTGGAGTCCCTTTAAGGTACCCCAGAATCAGCATCCATGCCTGTTCATTCTTCAATGCCTGGGCCCTTGTTCCTTCAGTTCATCCCCTCATTTAACCAACATTCTATCAACATGATGAGCATCTCGATGGGTCTCCTCCCAACCCTGTCCAGTCCTGCTTATAGCAGCTCCTTCCTACGCTGTCGCCCGTGCACCCTCCCAATATTGCCTCTCGATTCTTAAAACAGGATCTGAAGTGGTTGGTCCCTCCCTTTCCTCCTCCTCCCAGTCTCCCTTCCCCTTCAAATCCCTTCCTTCCAATGTTACCAAATGTCTTCCAAAGCAGAGATCTGATCAAATATTTCCAGCTCCGAGACTTCCACTACTTCCACCGCAAAACTGAATTGTAACTGCTTAGAGCAGCATACAGGTTCCTCTGTTATCTGGGTCCCCATTGCTTTCTCTAGCCTTATCATTAAAAAAAAAAAATTTTATTTGTTTATTTATTTTTGGCTGAGCCGGGTCTCTGTTGCTGTGAGTCAGTTTTCTCTAGTTGCGGTGAGCAGGGGTTATGTGGTGGTGTGTGGGCTGATTCTCATTGCAGTGGGTTCTCTTGTTGCAGAGCATGGGCTCTATTTGCACACGCTTCAGTAGTTGTGGCTCACGGGATTTGCTGCCTTGTGGCATGTGGGATCTTCCTGGACCAGGGATCGAACCCATGTACCCTGCAATGGCAGGTGGATTCTTAACCACTGGACCACCAGCGAAGTCCTTCGAGCCTTCTCTTCCATAAGGCAGTTGAGTTGCAAAGCATCTGTGTAGCTTAACTAATTCCATGACATGCACTTTTCCACATGGTCTGCTGTCCACCAGTGGGCTTATCAGCCCCAATACACCCTGTATTTCCCATTCTGACATTGCTGTTTGTACCAAGAGCCTACTGCCCACTCTTCCTGCTCAAATACCACTAGCCTCATAGAATGCCCCCTAACTCCTCTGTTCAGTGCTCCTTTTCCTCCATGCTTCTTGGAACACTCTGCTTGTCTGTCTCCAGGAGCCTTTAAGTCATATATCCTTATCATCTATAATAAACAAAACTGGGACCAATGCAGATGTCCATCAACAGGAGAACAAACAAGCAAACTGTGACACGGGTATACAATGAAACATTCAGTACATAACAATAAGGAATTACTCATGTAAGCAACACGGGGGAATCTCGAGCACTGCTAAGTGAATAAAGCCTTCACATGAAACAGTGGGTATTTCATAATTCCAAGAATATGAAATTCCAAAAAAGGCTTAACTACAGAGAAAAAAAGCCAAGGAAGAAATGGGGGATGATGGCAGGACAGGCAGAGGGACCTCAACTTTTTGGAGTGATGTTAATACTCTGGATTTTTATACAGAACTTCAGACCTCAACATTAGGTAGGTTTTCTATGAGTATCAGGATTGACTGCACTAATTTTAGCCTGTATTTGCAAATGATAATTTTGCAGTTGTTTGCTGGAAACATTATTTTTATCCTCATCATAGGTCACTGGGGTATTCTTGGCCCACAAAACACATTGCAGTGTTCTTCTGGACAAACTTCTAAGAATCTACTACGCATCACAGCCTATGAGAGCACCTTGCCTCTGGGAGGTTCCTGTGTTTATATGACTTTTAATTTTACAAAGCATTTTCAGAAACAGTTTCCCCAATTAATTTACAGCACATTTCTTAGTTCTTTTTTTTTTTTTTCCAGCACCCCTCAGCATGTGGGAAAATCAGTTCCCCAATGAGGGATCAGAGCAACTCCCTGTGCACTGGAAGTGAAGAGTCTTAACCATCGGACCACTAGGGAAGTCCCCATATTTCTTTTTTTTTTTGGCTTCACCAGATCTTTGTTGCTGTGTACGGGCTTCTCTCTAGTAGCCAACAGCAGGCTCTAGAGTGCATGGGCTCAGTAGTTGTGGCACACGGGCTTGGTTGTGGCCTTGTAGTATGTGGGATCCCTACCCAGGGATCGAACCTGCGTCCCCTGCATTGGAAGATGGATTCTTAACCACTAGATCACCAGGGAAGATCTCCAGTTCAGTTCAGTCGCTCAGTCGCTCTTTGTAACCCCATGGACTGCAGCATGCCAGGCTTCCCTATCCATCACCAACTCCCAGAGCTTGCTCAAACTCATGCCCATCACGTCAGTGATGCCATCCAACCATCTCATCGTTTGTCATCCCCTTCTCTGCCTACCTTGAATCTTTCCCAGCATCAGGGTCTTTTCAAATGAGTCAGTTCTTCATATCAGGTGGCCAAAGTACTGGAGTTTCAGCTTCAACATCAGTCCTTCCAATGAATATTCAGGACTGATTTCCTTTAGGATGGACTGGTTGGATCTCTGTGCTGTCCAAGGGACTCTCAAGACTCCTCTCCAACACCACAGTTCAAAAGCATCAATTCTTTGGCACTCACCTTTCTTTACAGTCCAACTTTCATATCCATACATGACCAATAGAAAAACCAAAGCTTTGACTAGATGGACCTTTGTTGGCAAAGTAATGTCTCTGCTTTTGACTAGATGGACATTTGTTGGCAAAGTAATGTCTATGCTTTTTAATGTGCTGTCTAGGTTGGTCGTAGTTTTTCTTCCAAGGAGCAAGCGTCTTTTAATTTCATGGCAGTTCTTAATCTACAGTTTCTGCCTTCAAATAAGAAGCCTTTGCTCCCTAGGAAGGGTTAGTGTTTACTGGACATTTTGCCTGAGAAAGTCCTCACACAGGTGTGAAATTAATACAGTTCAGATGTTTAAATATGCATTTGTATGAAATATCTACACCAATATAAAATTTTCTCAACTGTTACTTTTCCACTAAAAATAAAAACTGTGACTGTACCCCATATAGTTTAACTAAAGTGGTTCTGGATCAAAACAGTTTTTATTAAACACTGAAAGCCAGACATAGGCAGTAAGGCCTTTAAGTTTTTGATTATCCATTTCTATGGCCCAGTGTTGTGTGTGTGTGTCAGACATAGGCAGTAAGGCCTTTAAGTTTTTGATTATCCATTTCTATGGCCCAGTGTTGTGTGTGTGTGTGTATAGACACTCTCAATATATGCAAATTGATAGGCTAGTCCTTTACAGATTAATTTTAAAGGTCAAAAGTCAGAATGAAAACCCAGCAAAACAAAGTCCCATGAGTCTGAGCTCACTTTGCATGCAGAATTAGAATGCACAAAGTGAACTACTTTATAATGCATATCAAGTGCACATTTAAATCCATGAAACAAGTGGTGATTAATTAAAAAAATAAAATGTTAGAGAAACAACATGGTATGTCACAACTGAACAGTAAACCTTTCTTAGTGTCTATATGGGGGAATGCATAAGATAAGCTGGCCTGGTTACAATAGCTCTTAGGTCAAACTTAGAATTCGGCTACAAGATATCGTTAACAATGCAGCAACTACAAATCAAACTCTACCAGGGTGAATATCTCCATTAACTTCCTCCTTTCAGTAGAAAAGAAGGCTTGCTAACAGAAAGGTCACATTTATGAGCTTCTACAAATGCCCTTTTCTTTAAAACCACAAAAATCTGACTGCCTCAGGAAAAATATCCCCTCTTTACTTTTAATTAGGGCATTATCTACATGCAATTAAATTCATTCATTTTAAGTATACAGTTCAGTTAATTTTTATTATTTATTTGTTTGTTTGGCTGTACTGGGTCTTAGTTGTGGCATGTGGGACCTTGTTCCCTGACCAGGGATTGAACCTGGGCTCCCTGCATTGGGAGTGCCGAGTCTTAGCCACTGGACCACCAGAGAAGTCCCCAGTTTGGTTAATTTTTGAAACTGTATGTAGCCATGTAAGCACTGTAACAATCAAGATAGATACCAGTTTCCTTTCTCTAAAAATATTCCTTGTGCCACTTTGCACTGAATTCCCTTCCCAGCAACCACTGATCTGCCTGCAGTCCCCATAGCTTTGCTTTTTCTAATGGTTCATATGAATAAAATCATACAGTATTTAGTCTTTTCTGTTTGACTCTTATGCTGAGCATAACTGAGAAACTGCCACACAGTTGGAAGGATTGATATTTTATTCCTTTAGTTACTAAATAATATTACTTCATAGTATGGCTACACTGTAATTCACTTACTCATTTACCAGTTGATGGACATCTGGGCTGCTTCTAATATTCTGCTACTATAAATAGGAATACTACGCACATCCGTGTAAAGGCTTTTCTGAGTTTTTTTAAATTGTGGCAAAAGACACACAACATAAAACTACCACCTCAGTGGAATTAAGTACATTTATATTGTTGTGCAACCGTCACCACCATCCTTTCCCAAAACTCTTTCTACTTTGCAAAACTGAAACTCTGTACCCATTAAACATTAATACCCCACTCCCTTGTCCTCCCAGGCCCTGGCAACCACCATTCTACTTCTGTCTCTATGACTCTGACTACTCTAGTAGGTACTTCACAGAAGTGGAACCATACAGTATGTGTATGGTTCATTTAGCATAATGTCAAACAAGGTTCATCCATGTTGTTGCATGGGTCAGAATTTCATTCCTTTTTCAGGCTGAATAGAAAACCCATTGTATAGGGCTTCTCTGGTGGCTCAGTGGCAGGAAAAAAAAAAAATCCATCTGCCAATGCAGGAGATATGGGTTTGATCCCTGGTCTGGAAAGATCCCACACACCATGGAGCAACTAAGCCCGTGGGCCACAACTATTGAGCCTGTGCTCAAGAGCCTGGGAGCCACAGCTACTGAGCCCATGTGGTGCAACTGCTGAAGCCTGCAAGCCCGAGAGCCCATTCTCCACAACAGGAGGAGCCACTGCAATCAGAAGCCCGTGCACTGCTACTCTTTCGTCCACTGTACATATACCATAGTTTGCTTATCCATGCATCTCTCAATGAACACTTGGGTTGCTTCCACATTTTAGCTGTGAAAATGCTGCCATCAACATGGGCTATACAAATCTCTCTTCAAGACTCTGCTTTCAATTCTTTTGGGTATATATCAAGAAGAGGAATTGGTGGGATCATACGACAAACCTATTTTTAGTTTTGTGAGGAACCATCAGACTGCTTTCACAGCAGCTGTACCAGTTTACACTCCTACCAACAGTGCACAAAATTCCAATTCTCCTATCTTTGTTAACACTTATTTTCTAGTTTCGTATTTTTCCTAATGGGTATGAGGTGGTATCTCACTATGATTTTGCTGTGCGTTTCCCCGAAGATTAGTGACACTGAGAATCATGTGCTTACTGATCATCTGAATACCTTCTTTGGAGAAATTTCTGTGCAAGTTCTTTGCTCATTTTTGAATCAAGCTGTCTGACTCTTATTGCTGTTGGGTTTTAGGAACTCTCTATATACTCTAGACATTAGTCCCTTATCAGATCTATGGTTTGAAAATATTTTCTCCGATTCTGTGGACTGCCTCTTCACTCTGCTGTAATGTCTTTTAATGAACAAAAGCTTTTATTAATTTTCATGAAGTCCAGTTTATCTGTTTTTTGTTGTCTGTGTCTTTCATGTCATATCTAAGAAATCACTGCCAAATGCAACATCATGAAAACTTCTCCCTATGTTTTCTTTGTTGTCTTCTCAGAGTTTTACAGTTTTAGCCCCTATGTTTGTATATATATATATATATATATATATATATAAAATCCAGTTTGAGTTAATTTTTGTATATGGTGTAACGTTAGGGTCCAACTTCATTTTTTTCATGGGGATATATAGTTTACCCAACACCATTTATTCAAAAGACTGTCCCTTCTCCACTGAATGGTCTTGGAACAACATCTATTAGTATATGTCTGTATGCCAGAACCACACTGTTTTGATTACTGTAACTTCATGGTGAGTTTTGATATCAGCAAGTGTTAGGTCTTCAAATTTGCTTTTCTTTTTCCAAGATTGTTTTGGCAATCAAGGATCCCCTGAGATTCTCTAAGCATTTTAGGATGGATTTTTCTGTTTCTACAAAAAAAAAAAAAAAAAGGTTTTTGAAAGAAATTGCACTGAATCTGTAGATCACTGACATCTTAATAATATTCAGTCTTCAAATTCATCAACAGGGAATATGTTTTCATTTATTTAGCTCTTTAATTTCTTTTGTCTTGTCTTAGAGATGGTAAGAGAGACCCACCCCTCTCTGTCTTCCTCTTCTTATAAGGGCACCAATCCCATCATGAGGCCCCCCACTCTCATGACCTCATCTAATTCTAATCACCTTCTCAAGGCCCCATCTCCTAATCCCATCTCATTGGGAGTTAGGGCTTCATTATATGAATACAGGGGTGGGGTGTGAACTTAATTCAGTCCACAACATAAGGTCACTAAGTCTTTTTTTTCATCTCTAGAAGCATTACAATTTTAATTCTTACATTTAGACCTGCAAGGCATTTTAAGCTTCATTAGGTATATGGTGGATATAAGAGTGGAAGTTTATTTTTTTTTGCATTTGATTGAGAACAATTTGTTGTCAAAACTAACCTTTGCCTACTGAATTACCATCACTTTCATCATAAATTTTTAATTTTTCTAAATTCCTGACAGTTATTAACCTTAGGATTTGAGAACAAGAAATTGGAATTGCCAAATTACATATTATTCTATATTTTTCACCACACTTTCTTACATGATTTTAAATAATAATGAGTTATCATGAAACACTGAATCACTTATGTGATAGGGTTATATTAAGAAGTTTCAGGGGCTTCCCTGTTGGTCCAGTGGTGAGGAACTGCTTGCCAATGCAGAGGACATGGGTTCGATCTCTGGCCCAGAATGATCCCACATGCCTTGAGGCAACTATTGAGCCTATGAGCCACAACTACTAAAACCCAAGTGTATAGAGCCCTTGCTCTGCAACAAACGGTAGCCTCCTCACTGCAACTAGAGAAAGCCTGCACACAGCAACAAAGACCCAGTGCAGCCAAAAATAAAATAAGTAAGGAAATAAATCTTGGAAAAAAAGAAGTTTCAGGGGTTACTTTGGTAAAGGAAGATATAATAATAAATGTATAAGTTACTATTATTATGAACAAATATACTCTGACAATATCAAATATTTCAATACATGTAAAAAATAATCTCCACCTGATACGGAAATCTGATAATAAAACATTAGCACTAAATGAATGCCCAATAAATATCATTTAAAAACAGAAAGATGTCACAAGTATTTTGTATTTAAAAGTTATTCTTAAATGAGATTTGAAAACACATAAGCATTAGTATTTTTCATAAGACAAATGTCCCAGATGGAGAAGAGATTCTTTCAGGTTGTGCTGATGTTGATCAAACTAAACTATTCCGAGTGTGTCCAAAGCAAATGCAAGTTGGGTATTAAACTACGCACTACTTCATATAGACTCCTTTCCTTTTCTAGAGATGAAAATACTTCTTTTGCTTGCCTTGATTTTGGTTTTGCTTCTAAAATTGATACCGCTTGTCCTAATTCAGATTTTAGATCGAATGATTTCACACTGGAATATTCCACAATGACACTTAAATTTTGTCTCTGCATTTTTTCTGCAGAAGTCTTTACAAAGAACTGTAACCTACAGCAAATATTCAAACACTGGAACACTAACGAATTCTATTAAGATAATGTAACATTCAGATATCCTATTAACAGTATATGGTTCAAAACTGCCAAATGAAAGACTGCTTCCAAAACTTATTTCTTGGAGCAAGGTTTGCAGAATTTTTACACAGTGTACAACTGTTTGTAATCTCGCTAACATTTCTGTAAATTAATTTATTGCTGTGCTGGGTCTTTGTTGCTGTGTGTGGGCTTCCTCTAGTTGCGGCAAGCAGAGGCTACTCTCTAGTTGTGGTGTGCAGGCTTCTCACTGCAGTGGCTTCTCTTATTGCAGAGCACGGGCTTCAGTAGTTGTGACTCGTGGGCTCCAGAGCACTGCTCAGTAATTGTGGCACATGGCTCAGTCGCCCCACAGAATGTGGAATCTTCCCGGACTAAAGATCAAACCCATGTCCCTGCATTACAGGGCGGATTCTTAACCACCGGACCACCTGGGAAGTCCAATACATTCCTTCTTATAAGAATAAGTTAGTATTAATAGCAGACAGGGCCGCAAACACATATAACAAAGCAACAGTGACAGGCGAGAATGACTGATTTGATGGTGGCCCTGTTCATCCTGTCTGCTCTAGTCCTTACCTCAGAAATGTTGACTTTAACCTTTGCCATTGATTCCACTCTTGCTTTTGACTTGTCAGATGATTCCTCTGAGCTAGTAATGCCTATGATTTTTTAGTAATGCCTGTGTTGATGGTTAAACTTTAATTCCCACAGATGTTTTCCCTTTACCCTGATCTCTCAACTGATACTTTTTATGATTTGGAATAATACACACATGTCCCTAGAAATGCCAGGAAGAACTCCTGCATGGCAACCCTATTAGAAATAAATCGGTCACAAACTGGACTCTCTACTCTGTTTCATTATCCGCTTGTCTTTCCTTATGCCAGCACCACACTCTTTTTATCTCTAGCTTCAGTGTAAGTCCTAAAGACAAAGGTAAGTCCTATAGCTGGCCAGGAAGTTCACACCGGTAAATAAAATAACAGCCACCTTTCATTTTAAAGGGGTGCATAGTTTATAAAATTCTCTCATTTGATATTTGTCATGATCATTTGAAGCTGAACATGTGTTTTCATTCCCATTTTACAAGCAAGAAACTACATCCTCAGAATAAGTGACTTCTCCCAGATTGTGTAGCTGGTTGGATAGATCTGAGGGTGTTCTCCGAGTCTACTGCTCTTCGAAATGCTCCACAGCCTTGCCCCTCACACCACCTCCCCAGGGCCAGTTCTTTCTGTGCAGGCCTCAACTGAGAAGAGACCGCCTTGGAAAGGTGTGTCCTGGCCCCCTGAGGAGCCCAAGCAGCTCTCACCCCTCCCTGTTTGTTTTCCTCTTCCTACTCATCTCTGCCTATGTTTCATACTGATCTCATGACTTGATTCCCTCTCTGCCACTAGAAGGTAAGTTCAGTGAGAGCAGGATCTTACTCTCTGCTGACCTCAGGGTTCTCAGTACCCTGTGCAGAGCCTGCACAGTCACTCCGTCCTTTTCAGTCAAGTTGTGTTGAATGGATGAAATAAGTGAATGCTCCCCCACCAGACCAATAAGGTAAGTGACAAACACCAGACTGCTCATCCTGTCCTGAATTATACATAATACTAACATGGTTTACCGTCTAGAACAGTAAGTTCCCTACATATGAACCTTCAAGTTGCAAACTTTCAAAGGTGTAAATGTGCCTTCCATCAGCATCAGGAATGAGTGAAATTGCATGTTCTATTCGTGTGAAAGGTATTATAAACCCGTTACAGGACAGGACTCTAGCTGGTTGTGTTAGCTGGGTACCTAGGCTAACTTTGTTGGATTTAACAAACTGGACTTATGAATGCACTCTTGGAAAAGAACTCATTTGGATGTAGGGAACTTATTGTGTACAGTCAACTTCCCCAGAATGCCTAGAAAAAAGCACACTCCCCACAAGAAAAGAGCCAAGGGAAAGAAGAGGTGTCCCACCGTGCAAACTACCTCACTCTGCAAAACAAACTGGAAAAATCTGGGGAAGTGGGAGCTAGAAAATAAATTTTTATTGTTTTCACAAACTCCCAGGCTGAATTCAAATTCCAGCAGCATGACTGCTTCTGAGTCTGCAGGCATGGTCTGGGTGGATGAGAGGAGGATGCCACAGAGCCTAGACCCAATTCAGAAGGCAGTTCCTTGAAAACTGCTGATCAACTGTGATTCTTATTTCCAAAAAAAGACGTTCGAGTTTGAGAAGCAAAATTAAGTACGGCACATCTGTATGATGGCTGCTGCTGCTGCTGCTGCTAAGTCACTTCAGTCATGTCCGACTCTGTGTGACCCCATAGACGGAAGCCCACCAGGCTCCCCCGTCCCTGGGATTCTCCAGGCATACCCAGGAATAAAGGCTGTCACTTGTGGAACGGACGGCGGTGGGTGGGGAGGATATACAAATGTGTTGCAGGAGTATATGCTCAGTCCGAGGCACAACATTTATTTGTAAATTAGCATAAAGGAGACAAAAATTGGTTCTGGGTTACAAAAAATCAATGGCATGCAATTAGAAATATATTTACAAGAACACAGTCTGAACCTGGTTAAATAGTCCCCTATTCCTAACTTACTTTAATTCAATATAGAAAAGATTAATTGATAACAAACATGAACAATATTAATACTAACTCCTAAATTTAAGAATTTAGACTCAACGTACAACTAATTGAAGCTGGATTCAGAATATCTGGAATTCTCAGGGGCTAGGAAAAAATTTAATTTTGCAAATGAAATTTACTTTTGCCTCCAATCAAAGGGTTTACTAATCATACCAGTAATATGGGGCTTCCCAGGTAGTTCAGAGGGTAAAGAGTCTACCTGCAATGCAGGAAACCTGGGTTTGATCCCCAGGTTGAGAAGATCCCTGGAGAAGAGAATAGCTACTCACTCCAGTATTCTTGTCTGGAGAATTCCATAGACAGAGGAGCCTGGTGGGTAACAGTCCACAGGGCCACAAAGAGTTGGACATGACTGAGCAACTTAGCATGCACGTACAGCAACCCACTCCAGGACTCTTGCCTGGAAAATCCCATGGGCGGAGGAGCCTGGTAGGCTGCAGTTCATGGGGTCACTAAGAGTCAGACACGGGTGAGCGACTTCACTTTCACTTTTCACTTTCACACGTTGGAGAAGGAAATGGCAACCCACTCCAGTGTTCTTGCCTGGAGAATCCCAGGGACAGGGGAGCCTGGTGGGCTGCCATCTATGGGGTCGCACAGAGTCGGACACGACTGAAGCGACCTAGAAGTAGCAGCAGCACCACCAACAATCAAACCAAAACAACTCCCCTCACCATACCAAAAGCTCAACTATTTTGGAAAATAAACTACTTTTTAGCAAATTCCAGGAAGTTAAACATGACCAATTGAACATAGGTATTTATCTGTAGAGAGACAGAAACATCCTTACAAAGGCACAGGAGAGGATGAGATGTGTGCTCACCTTGGAGACACTCTCTTTGGAGATGACAAGTAAGGAGAGGAGTCCCACAAAACACTGCATGCGGGGGAAACAGAAATCTAAGTGTTGTATAAAAGCTGGTTCACCCCACAGAGCTCTGTGTAGTCTAGGCAAATAACAGGCACCAGATTCCTGTAGGTAATAAGGACTGTGCTATGCCAACAGAGGGAGAGGCTGTTCTAGGACCCCCACCCCATTCCCGTGCAGCCAGGGGACCAGCATTCCCTCAAGGTCAACAGGAGCTGAAGAGGAGGTTTCGGCTCTGGAGAAACTGATCCCCTCAGAGAGGCACCAGGTCCAGCAGTGGACAGCGGGATTGAGTTGGGCAATAAGAACTGACTAACAGAGGAAGGAAGGCTTCCCGGGTAGCTCAGCTGGTAAAGAATCCACCTGCAAGGCAGGAGACCCCAGTTCTATCCTTGGGTCGGGAAGTTCCCCTGGAGAAGGGATAGGCTACCCACTCCAGTATTCTTGGGCTTTGCCGGTGACTCAGACGGTAAAGAATCTGCTGGCAAATGAAGGAGACCTGAGTTTGATCCCTGGGTTGGTATCCCCCAGAGAAGGGTATGGCAACCCACTACAGTATTCTTGCCTGGAGAATCCCATGGTCAGAGGAGCCTGGCGGGCTATAGTCCATGGGGTTGCAGAGAGTTGGACACAACTGAGCAACTAAGCACAGCACAAGAGAGGAAGGAGTACCTCCCATATACTAAGAAGTGAGCCTCCAGGGAACCAGCGGTCAGGTCATCTCCCAGAAGCCACAAATTAGAGACTCAATCTCTGAAAGAACTCAGTCCTTAGAGCTCGCCTCACACTTAACGTGGAATGCTTTTGCCCTAAGATCAGGAACAAGGCACAGATGTTGACCCTCACCACTTCTATTCAAAACTGTAGTAGAGGCTCTTGCCAGAGACATAAGGCAAGAAAAAAGAAGTGAAATTCATAAGGTCCTTTGGACAGACAGAAATACAAATGCCTTTTAAAAACAAAACAAAACAGATTGTCTAAACAGCAAACACCAAATAGTCTACAAAAAGATTATTTAAAAAAGTGAATTTAGTAAGATTCAAGGATACAAGGTCAAAATAGACAAATCAACTGTATTTTTTATATCAGCAGTGAATGACCAAAAATTGAACCTTAAAATGTATGACTTAACAAAAAAAATATGACTTACAGTAGCATCAAAAAGTAAAATACTTAAGGACAACTCTAATAAAACAAATGTAAAATCTGCATGCTGAAAACTACAATACAGTGATGTGAGAAATCAAAGTAAACCTAAGTAAATGAAAATATACACTGTGTTCATGGGTGAGAAGACTCAATATAGTTAGGCTGTTAACTCTCCCTAAAATGATCTTATATTAATAGATTCAACAAAATCCCAATCAAAGTTCTAGCAGACTTTTTATAGAAATCAACAAATTGACTCTAAACTTTCTGTGCAAAAGCAAAGGACTTGGAATAAGCATAATTTTTTTAAAGAAGAAAATGGCTGAAGGATCTACTATCTGATTTCAAGGCTCACTATAAAGCTTCAGCATAAATTAAGACACTGTAGGACTGGCATAAGGAAAGACATACAGATCAATGGAATATAATAGAGTCTAGAAATAGACCACATGCATATGGCCAACTGGTTTTTGACAAAGGAATCAAGGTAATTCAATAAAGGACAATATTCTCAAAAAATGGTGCCAGAACAAAAGGATATCTGTATGCAAAAAAGGAAACTATTCATGCCTCATTCTGCGCATAAAAATCAACTTGAAATAGATCATATGCCTAAACATAAAGCTATGAAACTTACAGAAAAAAAAGAAAGAAAACCCTTATGACCCAGTTTAGGTAAAGATTTCTTATGTACATTGGAAAAAGCACAAGCCCTAAAGAAAAGCATGAGTCTCAGAGAAAAGATATGTAATTACAAAGCCAGCTTCTCACCTCACCACTCTACAAAGAGAAACCACCGGTAAGTTCTGCCTCCAAGAACTCATCCCTTTTCAGTTCTTTCTTAAACAATATTGAAAGTGAAAGTGTTAGTTGCTCAGTTGTCTCTGACTTTTTATAATCCTATGGACTGTAGCCCACTGGGCTCCTCTATCCATGGGATTCTCCAGGTAAAAATACTGGAGTGGTTTGACATGCCCTTCTCCAAGGTGATAGTCCCAACCCAGGGATCGAACCCACATCCCTTACGTCTCCTACACTGGCAGGTGGGTTCTTTACCACTAGTGCCACAACACTGGATGTCCAAAAACAGTCAAGCCTTCAAAGAAAGTCTTTGAGAGACAAAAATCAAAACACACCAGTATTCAGAGACAAAAAACTGAAGAAACAACGTAGGGAGCTGAGGGAAACTTAACATGACTGGACAAAGGAAGTCAATGGACACAGAAAAATGAAGACATAGCAATAAGCATATTACTTGGATATTACTTGGAAATAAGGTAAATTATCAAATGAAAAGAACTGAAAGTGATTGCCTCTGAGGGACAGAATGGGGGTGACAGGGGACTGCTGCTTTTTATTATAATTTTAAAAAATATTATTTGGCTTCAAAAAACAATGCTTACGTATTTTGTTGACAGTATTTTAAAAGAAAAACAAGTGCCAAGAACTTCACAAAGATCCACTTAACATGTGAAAAATCACCATACCAACAGTAAATTGCTACTTGTCTGTCTTAAATTGCCAATTAAGTAACAGTAAGCTCTGCGGATGCTGATTGCAGCCATGAAATCAAAAGACGCTTACTCCAAGGAAGGAAAGTTATGACCAACCTAGATAGTATATTAAAAAGCAGAGACATTACTTTGCCAACCAAGGTCCGTCCAGTCAAGGCTACGGTTTTTCCCGTGGTCATGTATGGATGTGAGAGTTGGACTGTGAAGAAAGCTGATCGCCGAAGAATTGATGCTTTTGAACTGTGGTGCTGGAGAAGACTCTTGAGAGTCCCTTGTACCACAAGGAGATCCAACCAGTCCATTCTCAAGGAGATCAATCCTGGGTGTTCACTGGAAGGGTTGATGCTGAAGCTGAAACTCCAATACTTTGGCCACCTCATGCGGCGAGTTGACTCACTGGAAAAGACTCTGATGCTGAGAAGGACTGGGGGCAGGAGGAGAAGGGGACGACAGAGAATGGGACGGCTGGATGGCATCACCGACTCTGTGGACATGAGTTTGAGTGAACTCCAGGAGTTGCTGATGGACAGGGAGGCCTGGCGTGCTGTGATTCATGGGGTTGCAAAGAGTTGGACATGACTGAGCGACTGAACTGAAGCTCTCTTACTTAACTGGCTTCATGACCATGAGTAAGAGACAGCTTTTCTGACTCCCCAGTTCTTCTAACACAGTGCAGGGTGTATAAGATTACCTCCAAGTCCCCTCCAGCTTCCACAAGTATGTGGCTTTATCAAGCAACACTTCTGTTCACACAGTTATAGGCATTGCTATAATAAAATAAAGAAGAATTTATATATATATAGCATTTGTAAGTAGAAGCGACACGTAAGAAAAAGTTCAAAACCAGTTACCTATAAAACAACAAATTATAGCATGAGTATCTTAATCCTATACATTTTTTAAGACATTTAATTTCTTTGGAAATTGTCCTTTTTGGTTTTTGGTTGTCATTTTTGGTTATTTTTCTCATAAACTCAGTAAACCCAACCTGAAAAGGAATAGACCCCATTAATGTCAACTGAACAGGCTCAAATGTGGAGGTCAACTACTGTTTCACAAATGACAACAAAGGAAGGGAAAGGTGGGGCTTTTTCATACTCAGGGAAGGCTCCAACTCCTCTCTGCTTGGGCACCCACCTTCATCTGACGCCCACTGAAGCCAAAAGATCTGAGCTAACAGAGACAGAGAAACTGGGGATGAAAGAAGAGGACAGAAAGAAAGCTAACGACCACGCGGACAACGCTACTCTAAACTCTAACAGTATCATTATATTCATGAATTTAGCTATCCTAAATGGACATTCACATTACAGAGTTATCAAATTAATGATGAGATGACTAATTAAAGCCAAGACTCAAATCAAGCCTCCGAATTTATACTTTTCAACTGGAAAGAATCAAAGAATACAGCTATGTTTCTAAAGTAGCATCACTAAAGTATTATTCTTATGAGTATTAATGGACTATGCTGAAACAAGGTAAAATAGAGTACTCTTATTTGATGCTTACTTTGTGAAATATTGCCACTGAAATACATTCCAGATGTTTATCCTGACACATGCCTCTATGAGGGTTTGTGGACTCAAATACTGATACCTGTTATTCAAAATTAAACTTACAGAACACCTGAAAACAAGATGAAATGGAATGTGTGGACAGTTTTATAATATTCATTAGCAACAATTTTTTAAAGAAGGCTACTGTTTTAATGGAAATGAGTAGGAGTTTAAAAACTGTCTCCATTTAGTGCTTTAGCACTAACAATTTGGTCTGACGAATCAAGAGGGTAGGATGGCTTTAGCAGAAGAGAACAAGGTACTTCCCAAAGGTAAGTACCCTGACATGGAGAACATGTTTCAGCTCCCTGAGAACAGAGAACCACCGACCAGAAGAGGTTCTGCCACCAGGAAACCACATGCTTCTTGCATCCTGGCTTGGTTTTTGAAGACCCTCTGAGGATAATTTGTGACTACAGCAGACTAAGAAACTAATCCCTTCTAAGAATTTAGAACCACTCATTTAAGAAGATGAACTAATATACTTCATGGTCCTTCCTAAGAATTCCCCAATTCTTTACATCAACTATTTGACAACTGATGTTAACACTCAAAAAATGGTGGTCTGAATATTGATTCCTGTATCATCACAAGTTTGATTTCCTTTTAAATTACTTTCCTTTAAAATAATGTGATTAGTCAAGGGTGAAAGGTCTTCAGAGTTGAGATATTCCAAGGCTTCCACAGTCAATCTCCTCCCACCTTCATATGGCTCTTTCAGATGAAACAGCATGTAAGACAATAAAATAAGCTCGATGCTGGTATGATTATGAAAAAAAAAAAGTCATTCCATCTTGCCTGACCTTTAGCAAAGCATGTGAAAGTATCCAAGCGTGGCTTCATATTGTTCAGAAGGAAAAAAGCAGACTGCATGGCCTTCTCCAATCAGAAGCTGGGTGGGAAGATGTGTTCCTAATGTCTTATGGGTTCACTTGTTTATTTAAACCTTTCTCTGAGTGACCACAAGGCATCATTTATCAGGTGCTGGAACGAGCGCTAATACAAATAAACAACAACCCCAACTTTAGCTTTTCACTTCCTATGAGAGTCCCCGCACAAAGAATTCTCAAGGATTCCAGGTGGTAGGGAAGGTATGTCATAGGGCATTTCTGGGGGTGTGGACGGATCACAGATAGATATGTGAGGAGACATGAGGCATTCCGGAAAGAGCGTGAATGGGATGTGGGATCAAAGAGTGATGAGCACTTGAATCTGGGTGCTGTCATTTACTGGTTTTGTGACTCTGGGCAAAACAGAGTGAGTCTCAGCTCCTCAATTATAAAATAGATTACTGTGAGGGTATGAGGCTCATAGCAGATACTGAAATGCCAGTGCCTCTTCTGTTCCCACTCTGGACTGTGGTGAGCAAAAGGTTCAAGTTTTATAGAGATGATGTTGATCAAAGTCTGCAGAGGCAGTGGCCCCAAGCTCTGCAAAGCATCAAGAAAGGAAGGGAGACAGAGAGAAAGAAGAGCAGAAGGAAGGTGCTGAGTGGCTCGAGCAGGCTGCAGAGCCTGGTCTGGATGGCTGGAAGGGTGAGAGGCGAGTGCTCCCCAGCTTCCCTGGGGGGGCAGGGAAACCGCCACCCAGACACCCATGTGTTACCTCACAGGTGCCTGGAACCTGCAGATCATCAGGAAGCACCAAACCCTGTTTCTAGAAGGCCCAGTTCCACTTCCTGCCAATATTTTATTAGAAAAACTTTCAATACACAGAGAAGTTTGAAGAGTTGTACAGTAAACATCCATTAAGGCATCACTTAGATTGTATAATTAGTGCTTTATTTTAGAAGTGGAGATTTGAACATATACAGCAGATTTTAGTTCTTTCTGCATTTGGGAAAAGGGGGTACAAAAGGGAGGAGCTGAAGGCTCCTATCTGGCAAGGGTCTGGCTTCTGTACTACCAGCGACGCAGCGGGATGAAATGAAACCCTTCAGTGACCCCTGAATGGACAAAGGGACACACACACCTTAAACCTGTAGACGGTATTGAAACACGGAACCCTGTCAGTACAAGGACTAACCTGGTGTTTGATCACAGCAGTCATTCTGCATCCTCACAACTCCCCCCCCCCCCCGCCTAAAATAACACAAGGACGCCGTGGCTTCTGCTGGCTTCCAGTGTAGCAGCAGAATATTAAAAAAACATAAAGTGTCAAAAAAAAAAAAGAACTACCAGAAAAGTGAATGCCAGATTTCTACACCTGGCAATTAAAATATAGGATTTACATAATTCATACTTTATTTCAACGAAAACTATACTACAAACAGAATAATCTTAACTGCACATGACCTGAGTACCTCAAACAGGAAATCTGTTTTGTATTTCAACGTGAAAAACAGCATTTCAACTTCCCTATCATCTAAGTGTGTTGAGGGCAATTTCAATGGTTAGCAGCATTAGAAAAAAAATTATACTCTTATATGAAGACAAGCACGAATACATAGAACTCATTATTAGAAATACAGATAATTACTGTTAATTATGGTTAATCAAATAAATAGCATGAAGATTAGGAAAGAAAACAGTAATTTTCAAACATTACTGCTGTCATGAAACATGATAGCGTCTACGATGGCACCAGCTCTGTGATCTGGAGCAAGACACTTCTCTCTGAGCTGTGTTATCAGCGAGACAGGTCAACCGATGCAACTTAGGCCTCCTCGGGGGTTCTTCCTTTGTCCTCTGCCTGGAGAAAGGACCACTGCTCTTCTTTTTAATCTATGTATAATTCTATTTATTTATTTATTACTTTTGGCTGTGCTGGGTCTCCGTTGCTGTGAGGGCTTTTCTCTAGTTGTAACCAGCGGGGGTTACTCTCTAGTTTTGGAGCAAGGGCTTCTCATTCAGGTAGCTTCTCTTGTTGCAGAGCATGGCTCTAGAGCTCAGGCTTAATTGCTCTATGGCGTGTGGGATCTTCCCAGATCAGGGATCAAACCTGTGTCGGCAGGTGGACTATTTCGCACTGAGCCCCCAGGGCAGCTCCCACTGTTTTTCTGATGACGACATTTGATAATCCTGCCCACAGTTCCTATTGCCCCTTCCCTCCAGTTACTGTGCCGGGGCTGAGACCTGACGTCTCCCCTTCATCACCAGTCACTTTCCTCTCGCTGTGCTGCAGTTTCTCTACTTAAAATCAATGAACAACCCACCAAAGGCCACTACGAAGGGGAAGACCAGTGCTGAGCATCCGAGAAGGATGACACCCTAGTACTTCCGATATTGGCTTGTACATCCCAGAGTCACTTCTCTTTCTTAGAAAAAAAAAAAAAAGCCAGAA
Organism: Moschus berezovskii; assembly: GCF_049115385.1. Taxonomy (NCBI): domain Eukaryota; kingdom Metazoa; phylum Chordata; class Mammalia; order Artiodactyla; family Moschidae; genus Moschus; species Moschus berezovskii. The sequence continues at coordinate 28,848,057 of NC_142486.1, read as the reverse complement.
ATTATAAACTAAGAGTTTTACACTGATGATCTGTGGAACTAGATATCTAAAGCCTTTCCCCAAAGAAGTAAGTTTGAAATTTGGATGTTTTAACCTTAGGGGTTCTTAAACACAGGATTTTTGGAGTTTTTTTTAAAAGCAGGGATCCCCAACCTCTGGGATCTAATGGCTGAGGATCTGAGGTGGAGCTGATATAATAATAACAGAAATAAAGTAAGTAATAAATTAATGTGCTTGAGTCATCCAGAAACTACCTCTCCGCCCCCCCTCATCACCCCAGCCCTGGTCCTGGTCTTCCTCAAAACTGGTCCCTGCCGCCAAAAAGGCTGGGGACCGTTCTTTTAAAGAAGACATCATTTGTTAAAATGAGACAAAGTTTTGTTTCATCTCTCTCAAATATGCACACTCTTAGGTGCACACGTGTCATCTTCCTGAGAGGCAACGTAATGCACTTGCTACAGCTCCCAAAGGCTTTGTAAGTTAGAATTCTGCATTCAGTTCAGTTCAGTTCAGTTGCTCAGTCGTGTCCAACTCTTTGCGACCCCATGAATCACAGCACGCCAGGCCTCCCTGTACATCACCAACTCCCGGAGTTCACTCAAACTCGTATCCATCGAGTCGATGATGCCATCCAGCCATCTCATTCTCTGCATCCCCTTCTCCTCCCGCCCCCAATCCCTCCCAGCATCAGAGTCCTTTCCAGTGAGTCAACTCTTCGCATAACTTCAGCTAAATTATTTAGCTTCTCTGAGACTCAGCTTTCTCATAGATAAATTAGGAATATTCCAAGGGTTCACTGAGTTGTTAAGAGTTTTGAAATGATATAAAGCACCTAGCACAGTGCCTGCAATGAAGAATCTGTTTAATAAATGAGCTTTCTCGTTTTTCACACTGTTCTGTAGAGATTCCAAAAAGCATGCTGTGCGTCAGTGAGCTTTACATCTTTATACCGATGGGGACAAAGAAAGAGATAAGAAAGGGAGAAAGGTAAAAGAAGAATGCTTTATCCCAATGATTTATGATTTATCTGGATAAATGATTAATGATTTATCCAGGGCTCTACTGGTTGTGAATTAATTTTTCACAAAGCAACTTAATACAACATTCATGAATTTTGCTACATGGTTGATCATTTAAACTGGATGAAACATTCAGGTTTAGCTGGTTAGAATGTTTTATTAAGGAGATTGAAGAACACGAAAACCATCTGCAGTGTTAAGAATCACTTTTTAAGAGACACAGAATAAAAGTGACTTCCAAGATACACAGCTAAATGAGAAAAGGAAGACGGGGAAAAGTACGTGTGGTCCCTTACCATCTAACAAAAAGGTTTTATATGTAATCAATTAAGTCCTGAAGTCTAACTGGATTGGAAATATCACTATAAATTTATCTTAAAAGCAATAAAAGGAAAGAAAGGAGGGAAGAATTCTCTTTACATTTAAGAAGTTTATAAACAACAACAAATCTAATATCAATAAACAACTTGAGAAACCAAATTATGGTTTCTAAATACAATTTCCAATCAAAAGGAACATAGCCCTTGAGAAATGGCTGATTCTACTGCCTGCAATGCAGGATACCTGGGTTCAATCCCTGGGTTGGGAAGATCCCCTAGAGGAGGAAATGGCTACTCTTTCCAATATTCTTGCCTGGAGAATTCCATGGACGGAGGGCCCTGGCGGGCTACAGTCTACGGATTCTCCACAGAGTTGGATACAACTGAGCGACTAACACTTTCACTTTTTCACTTTCAAATACCCTGCAAAAAAAGAACCACTTTGTATTGACTGGACTATGGACATGGATTTGATAGCTTTTTTTTTTAATGGCAGCTGTGATACAAACCCCAGGACACCCACCCAGCCAAACAGCCAAAGAATAGTTCCTGTGACATGCCACCTTCCTCCACATAGTCCCTTTTGGAAACCTACCACCAAACATGGGAACTTCACACCAACAAAATTATAAGTGTTATTAGGTATTCATGTAAGAACTCTTGCTATAGCATGGATATCTGTGATTGGTGAGTCAACTGTTCGGGGCTACCAGTTATGCCAAGATTGTAACAGCATTTTTACTTTCTACACGACAAAGAAGCTTTGCAAATAAAATCTTAACCCTTTGAAAAAAAATAAAAAAAGAAATTGTTGATTCCAAATATAAGGTAGAAAATGTACAAGTAGAGTCTGGAGTATCTTCTTAAGAATATCAGAAGTTAAAGAAGATACTAACAACTATTGGGATTGCAATAGAAGACTCAAGAGACAACTGGAAATGGCTCCCACCAGTCAGGAACAAGATAATCTGAGCATCAAAAAGAACAGTAACTGTAACATATTAAAATATATAAAATACATATTTTATATGTATTTGATTCAAACAAAATAAACCTCATTGCTCACCTTTGAAAGGTGCTAGGAAACCAAATTTTTCTGAAAACTAATTTTAAAAAGGTGTGTTGCGGGGAGAGATTAAATCACTCATCCTGCTTTTTTTTTTTGGCTATACTGTGTGACATATGAGATCTCAATTCCCAGATGAGGGATTGTCCCTCAGGCCCTGTATTAGAAGGGTGGAGTCTTAATCAATGAACCACCAGGGAAGTCCCATTCTGCTTTTTCAATATGAACTATATCTGCAGGTAACCAAATAGATGATAAGAGACTTTTCATTTTAAGTAAGAGCATCTGGGACAATAAATGAAGAAACAACAAGCTATATTATTATTTTGCAACCTTTAATGAAATAATGAATCTAGCCATTGATCATTAATGGCTACTAAAAATCATCAGATAAAAAACTGATAGGGGAACTTCATATTAGATGAACCAGGCCAGCAACATCTGAACCCACGTGATCAATCTTATCACAAAAGGAGAGAAAAGTAGACTTTTTGTGCCACCCAATGCAATGCAACAGGAAATACACAACATCATCTAGGAACTAGTCTTGCCATTCAGTTTAGCCCTGAATCTGATTGAGCTTATAGACCTAACTACCGGTTGATTACAAACACAGTAGTCAGGTAACATGTTATGCAAACTTACAATCCAGAATATGGGAATTTCTACAGGGCAAACAACCTGGTATTTTAAAATCTACTGCAAGGTTATAGGGAGTACAGGAAAAGGAGAGGAGGAATTCAGAGATTAAGAAAGAAATGTGACACATCAATCAAATGTAATATGTGAACTTGTTTAGAAACTGGAGGTCAAACAAAACAATTATTTTTTAAAAATCTGAACAAAATATCTGAGACTTCCCTGACGGTCCAGTGGTTAAGCATCTGCCCCACCAATTCAGGGGACACAGGATTGATCCCTGGTCTGGAAAGATCCCACATGCCATAGAGCAACTAAGCTTGCATGTGGCAATTCCTGAGCCCGAGTGCTATAACTACTGAAGCCTGTGCACCCTAAAGCCCGAGCTCTGCAACAAGAGAAGCCACACAATGAGATGCCTGTGCACAGCAACTAGGGAGTAGCCCCCACTCACCACAACTAGAAAGACCGCACAGCAACGAACAGCCAGCACGGCCAAAAACAAATAAATAATGTGAAAAACAAAGAAAATCTGAACACTGGATCTCTGATATTGAAGAGTCATTTTTAATGTTTTAATGTGGGAGGGGTACTATAGTTTTGTTTAAAAATGGTTGCTCATCTTTTAGATACATACATATGTAGACTCATGACTGAAATCATTAGCTGTCTATGATTTATTACAAAATTACCTGAAGGGGAGAGGGAGAGAAAGAGTACTAATTAAGCAGATTGGCCATACTTCGATCACTGACACTTTGTGGTAGCTAATGCTCATTCATTATGTTATTTTCTATACTTCTGTATATATTTGAAATTCTTCTGTAATGAAAAGTTTCAGGATTCATTAAAGCAGAAATTCAAAAGGACCTCTCTTCTGTTTCCTAGGATATCACTTTTAAGTGAAAAGATACAAGCTCTTGGATGTTTTCTTAGATGTTTGGTGATTACAGTTAAGACAATAGTCCCAGGACTTCCCCTGACAGTCCAGTGGCTAAGAATCTGCTTTCTACAAAAATATACAAAAGAGAAAAGACAATCTCTTTAACAAGTGGTGCTGGGAAAACTGGTCAACCACCTGTAAAAGAATGAAATTAGAATACTTTTAACACCATACACAAAAATAAACTCAAAATGGATTAAAGATCTAAACGTAAGATGAGAAACTATAAAACTCCTAGAGGAAAACATAGGCAAAACACTCTAACATAAATCACAACAAGATCCTCTATGATCCACCTCCCAGAGTAATGGAAATAAAAACAAAAATAAACAAGTGGTACCTAATTAAACTTAAAAGCTTTTGCACAACGAAGGAAACTATAAGCAAGGTGAAAAGACAGCCTTCAGAATGGGAGAAAATAATAGCAAACGAAGCATCTGACAAAGAATCTCAAAAATATACAAGCAGCTCATGCAGCTCAATACTAGAAAAATAAACGACCCAATCAAAAAACGGGCCAAAGAACTAAACAGACATTTCTCCAAAGAAGACATACAGATGGCTAACAAACACATGAAAAGATGCTCAACATCCCTCATAATCAGAGAAATGCAAATCAAAACCACAATGAGATACCATTACACACCAGTCAGAATGGCTGCTATCCAAAAGTCTACATGCAATAAATGCTGGAGAGGGTGTGGAGAGAAGGGAACCCTCTTACACTGTTGGTGGGAATGCAAACTAGTACAGCCACTATGGAGAACAGTGTGGAGATTCCTTAAAAAACTAGAAATAGAACTGCCATGCAATCCCACTACTGGGCATACACACCAAGGAAACCAGAAGTGAAAGAGACACATGTACTCCAATGTTCATCGCAGCATTGTTTATAATAGCCAGGACATGGAGGCAACGTAGATGTCCATCTGCAGACGAATGGATAAGAAAGCTGTGGTACATAGACACAATGGAATATTACTCAGCTATTAAAAAAAACGCCTTTGAATCAGTTTTAATGAGGTGGATGAAACTGGAGCCTATTATACACAGTGAAGTCAGAAAGAAAAACACCAATACAGTATATTAATGCATATATATGGAATTTAGAAAGATGGTAATGACGACCCTATATGCGAGACAGCAAAAGAAACACAGATATAAACAACAGACTTTTGGACTCTGTGGGAGAAGGCGAGGGTGGGATGATTTGAGAGAATAGCATTGAAACATGTATATTATCATATGTGAAACAGATGACCAGCTCAAGTTCAATGCATGAAACAGGGCACTCAAAGCTGGTGCACTGGGATAACCCAGAGGGATGGGATGGGGAGGGAGGTGGGAAGGGGGCTCAGGATGGGGGGACACATGTACACCCATGGCTGATTCATGTCAATGTATGTATGGCAAAAATCACCACAATATTGTAAAGTAATTAGCCTCCAATTAAAATAAATTAATTTAAAGAAAAAACAAAAAGAAATACATAAATCTCAAAAAGAATCCGCCTTCTAACGCAGGGGATGTGGGTCTGACCCCTGGTCGGGGAACTGGGACCCCACGTGAGCCAGGCTGCGACGACTGAGCCCCCGTGTGCCACAAGTAGAGAGAAGCCCCGTGCTGCAGCAGAAGATGATGAGTATTGCTGTGAGGATGCCACGTGCTGCAGCTAAGACGATGCGGCCAAATAAGTAAAAAAACTGAAAAAGATAACAGTCCTCTATGTGGCATGTGGCTAGGCACAATCTGTTTGAGTACCTTCTTCCCTTGAGGATAAAGCGGCATATCAGACCTGGGAAAATGTATAGGGGGTCTGATGGACAGTGGAAAGCACAGGGCTCTGTAGCCGACCTGGTTTCAGGCCCCAGTTCTTTGTCAAGAATTGTTTAATCTCCCCGGGCCTCCGTGAAATGGGGATAACCTCCCCCCTCCCCCCGCCAAGGGCTGCCATGAGCAACACAGGAATGAAAATATGAGAGTCCTAGCTCAGAGCAGGCACTGGGGATACTGGCATTCGGGAATTCCTTCATTCATTTATTCCCCAAACATCTGAGCATATCCGCTGGGTCAGACTCCAGGTTATGTGCTAGCGAAATCAAGACATAAAAACCATGGCACCTGCCCTGAAGGAAAACAGGAGAGTAACTTAATGACTATAGTGGTGACAGCAATGTATTTTAAGTTCTGAAAGGATCAACTTTGGGATCTGGAATTCTACATTCAAGCAACACTACCAATTATGAAAGTGAAATTGAGACATTTCTACAGAGTTTACTAACCATACACTGTTAATATATATATGTAAAAAGGAAAAAAATAATCACTCCAGGAAAAGATTACTTACCTTAAAAAAAAAAAAAAACTACACATGAAAGGCTGGGAAATTTGGAAAATTATCTTTGGGTAGCAAAGCTTTAATGGCACAGGAATCAATTTTCTTCTCTGTGGGCCCCATTATGCTACTTTTTCTTTTCAGAATATTGCATTTACACAATCATATTATAGATGCTGTATACAGGCTTCCCAGGCAACAAGAGTGGTAAAGAACTCACCTGCCAATGCAGGAGACATAAGAGACACGGGTTTGATCCTTGGGTTGGGAAGATCCCCTGGAGGAGGACATATCAACCCACTCTAGTATTCTTGCCTGAAGAATCTCATGGACAGAGGAGCCTGGGGGGCTACAGTCCATAGCGTTGCAAAGAGTCAGACATGACTGAAGCAACTCACAGATTATAGATGCTGTATATCTACTGCCATCTCTTGGAATCAAGATTCTCAAGAAAGCACAAAAGGACAGATACACAAAAGTAGTAAAAATAAATAAATAACATCACTCACCAAAGTGAGAAGGGAAACAGAATGTAATATACAAGTGTTAAATTGCTAATCTTTTTTAGAAGTGATCAAGATATATTGGTCAAAGTGTATAAGACGAGAAACAGGTATAATTTAAAAGTACAGTGATAATAGAAAACGAAGAAAATGATAATAGTAGCTGCCACTGGGAAAAAGAACTGGGAATGTGGAGCCAAGATTTCCTCCCTTCACTTTATATTCTCCTGTACTATGCAAATTTTTAAAAATTATGCACATTTATCACTCCAGTGGTTTAAAAAGTGTCATGGGAAACACTTTTTCTGCTAAAATATGTGTAACTTACAAGTTCTACAGTGAATTTTCCAACATTTAGTCTGCCTAAATATAAGAAAGATATTAAGGTAGCTAGACTTGATAACTTTTATAGTCTTTTTCAGAAGCTAAGGGTCTATCCAAAGGGAAATACAAATTTTGTCACTGTCATTTGGATAATGTAAAGACACACCTGTAAAGTCTGTTCCTAAGCTATTGAACCAAGAACAAAAAAATAGGAAATTTCCCCAGGAAAAGGCAGCTGAAACCCAGGAACAGAAGCAGCAAAACTAAATGGAGATTTCTGCGGTAGAACCAGGAGCAAGAAAAAATAAACAAGAGAAAGTCAACACTGAGAGGGAGTAAGTGGCCTCCAGGGTAAAAGGGGTGGGGCTGAGGCTGCAAAGATTCATTCTGAGATGGGGGGTGGGGTGGGGTGGGCTTCCCAGGTGGTGTTAGTGGTAAAGAACCCATATGCCAATGCAGGAGACAAGGGTTCCATCCCTGGGTCAGGAAGATCCCCTAGAAGAGAGCATGGCAGCCCACTCCAGCATGCTTGCCTGGAGAATCCCATGGACAGAGGAGCGTGGCAGGCTACAGTCCATGGGGTCGCAGAGTTGGACGCGACTGCAGTGACTTGGCACGCAGCATGGGGTGGGGGTGGGGTGGCAGGGGTGGGATCTGGAAGTGAGAGGCAACCGCTCTGTCACAGAAGCTGGAAAGCAAATGTGCAGAGAGGGCCAAGGCACAGAGGACAAAAAAGGGCTGAGGACAAGTTTCCTCTGCTCCAGACAAGTGCTAACCGTCTTCTTGAAATCACGGGGAAAAAGCGTGTCAAAGAAATTCTAGTACAGAGCTGACAGGTGGGAATTTGAAAACAGGCAGTACCCAGTGAAAGGGTCAACCGTCTTCTCTCTATTGGGTGCCTGTCTTTATTATTTCAGCGTGCACGGCTGTGCTTAGTTGCTCAGTCATGTCTGACTCTTTGCCACCCCATGGACTCTAGCCCACCAGGTGCCTCCGTCCATAGGATTCTCCAGGCAAGAATACTAGAGTGGGTTGCCATGCCCTTCTCCAGGGGATCTTCCTGACCCAGGGATCGAACCCAAGGCTCTCGCATTGCAGGTGGACTCTTCATGGTCTGAGCCACCCGGGAAGCCCCATTTATACATTTCAGTGTGGTAAAGGGATTTCATAGGCTCACTTAAGATACTGGTTCACCCAATCTTATTTTTATTATATACCTCTTAACCAAAAGTTCTCCTG